>NC_073383.1:25863465-26163465 GCF_028641065.1 Leucoraja erinaceus
ACTGAACCAGATAGTGTGTACCATTTTCTTTGATGTTGAATTTATAATTCCATGTCCATTCCACCATCAAGGCATGCTGTGCCACTGTCCTTTCCCCTCTACTGCTGGAACCATGTCCTCCTTCAGTCTTAACCATTAAGAATAGCATCATTGTAATTCTTCTTCTTGTGATTCATCGTTCTTCAGTGGTTCAAAAGCTCATACCTGCAAAATTATCTGTCCTGTATCCTTGTCCTATATCAAATAGCAATAGTTAAAATTGTATTCCTCATTTATATCCCCACAGTGCCCTCCATAATGTTTGGGACGGACTCATCATTTATTTATTTGCCTCTGTACTCCACAATTTTGGATTTGTAATAGAAAAAATCACATGTGGTTAAAGTGCACGTTGTCAGATTTTAATAAAGGTCATTTTTATACATTACAGCTGCGTTTATACATAGTCCCCCCCGTTTCAGGGCACCATAATGTTCGGGACACATGGCTCACGGGTGTTTGTAATTGCTCAGGTGTGTTTAATTGCCTCCTTAATGCAGGTATAAGAACTCCCGGCACCTAGTCTTTCCTCCAGTCTTTCCATCACCTTTGGAAACTTTTATTGTTGTTTATCAACATGAGGACCAAAGTTGTGCCAATGAAAGTCAAATAAGCCATTATGAGACTGAGAAAGAAGAATAAAACTGTTAGACATCAGCCAAACCTTAGACTTACCAAAATCAACTGTTTGGAATATTTAGAAAGAGAGCACTGGTGAGCTTACTAATTGCAAAGGGACTGGCAGGCCAAGGAAGACCTCCACAGCTGATGTCAGAAGAATTTTCTCTATAATAAAGAGAAATCCCCAAACACCTGTCCAACAGATCAGAAACATTCTTCAGGAGTCGGGTGTGGATTTGTCAATGACCACTGTCTGCAGAAGACTTCATGAACAGAAATACAGAGGCTATACTGCAAGATGCAAATCACTGGTTAGCCACAAAAATAGGAAGGCCAGGTTACAGTTTGCTAAGAAGTACTTAAAAGAGCAGCCACAGTTCTGGAAAAAAGGTTGTGGATAGAAGAGATGAAGATTAACTTATCAGAGTGATGGCAATAGCAAAGTATGGAGGAGGGAAGGAACGGCTCAAGATCCAAAGCATACCACCTCATCTGTGAAACATGATGGTGGGGGTTTTATGGCCTGGGCATGTATGACTGCTGAAGGGACTGGTTCACTTATCTTCATTGATGATACAACTGCTGACAGTAGTTGCATAATGAATTCTGAAATGTATTGACACATCCTATCTGCTCAAGTTCAAACAAATGTCTCAAAACTCACTCTGGTCTGAAGAAGGGTTTCGGCCTGAAACGTTGCCTATTTCCTTCGCTCCATAGATGCTGCTGCACCCGCTGAGTTTCTCCAGCTTTTTTGTGTAACTCTCAAAACTCACTCTGTGGCATAATCTTATGTTTCAAAAAGATCCCCTCTCATCCTAAATTCCACAGTATACAAGCCCAGCCGCTCCATTCTATCAACATATGACAGTCCCGCCATCCCAGGAATTAACCTCGTGAACCTACGCTGCACTCCCTCAATAACAAGAATGTCCTTCCTCAAATTTGGAGACCAAAACTGCATACAATACTCCAGGTGTGGTCTCACTAGGGCCCTTTCCTCCTATACTCAACTCCTCTTGTGAAGGCCAACATGCCATTTGCTTCACTGCCTGCTATACCTGCATGCTTCCTTTCAGTGACTGATGCACAAAGACCCCCAGATCTCGTTGTACCTCCCCTTTTCCCAATTTGACACCATTCAGATAATAATCTGCCTGTTATTGCCACCAAAGTGGATAACCTCACAATTATCCACATTAATCTGCATCTGCTCACTCACCCAACCTGTCAAGTCACCCTGCATTCTCATAGCATCCTCCTCACAGTTCACACTGCCACCCAGCTTTGTGTCATCGGCAAATTTGCTAATGTTACTTTTAATCCCTTCATCTAAATCATTAATGTATGTTGTAAATAGCTTGCACAAAGTGGGTGGGGATAATAGCGTTGATGTATGGTGATCAGTCGGAGACCAGCTGAATTACATGGGGAACAGAAAAATAGGATTATAGATGTAAGAGATGCAGATGCTTGAATCTTGAGCAAAAACAAAGTGCTGGAGGAACTCAGCGGGTCGGGCAGCATCTGTGGAGAAAGGTGGACAAATGGCATTTTGGGTTGGAACACTTCTTCAGACTAATCGGAATAGATGAATTGTAATGTATTAATAGCAATGCACTAATCCTGAATTTAATTAAGTACTTTAATTAAAATACATTGGAAAAATGTTGATAATCAATTTAATATTTCAAGTCAACAGTCTGAAGGGTCAGACCAGAAACACTGTCCATTTCCCTCCACAGATGCTGCCTGAACCACTGAGTCCAGGTTTTTGCTGTTAGATTTATATGTAGTAGGTTGAGAAGTTTCTGTGAAAGGAATGGGAGGCCTTCAACAAGGAAAACGTGAAAATGTCCCTGCAAAGACAAAGGATGTTTCTCCTGAATCACTTCTGCTCGTTCCCCTCAACCCTGACAATGTGCATGCAAAAAAATGTCTGGGCATGTGGCATCTACATGCTGTTTTGTACTTTAATGACCATGGGCACTGGTTTTCATAATCTTTCAACATAAATTATTTTTATATACACATTTTGATTTCTTCCTCCTTCCTTCAAACCCCACTTGTCACCATTGCCTCCTGATTCGTCTGGTCATCTTTTTGTTGAAATTCCTAATTGGGTTAGCCTATTTTCAGTTTCTTCAGCCCTATAACTCGTGTCCCTTCTGATACATGTAACATCGCACTACCACACCTCCGTAGCTGCATTTTTAGTGTCCCAATTTTTGATGTTCTGTCACCCTTCTGCCTCCCTTTTCATTTACGACCCATATTAATAGTTGCCTCCAGCGCTGAAAATTTTGATTATTCCTTATCTGTTTGAATGTTCATTTCCCTCAAATCTATGAAATGTCTTGATGTTAAATACACTATATAAATGCAAATTGTTAAAATTAAATGCAAAAGCTGACGCACAAGGTTAAATTTGTTGCTTTGGTGAAAGATATTTCCATGACTTCAAGCAAAGAGAGAAATGCACATAGAATTAAACGAGCAGATTAAACACAACATTGAAAGTTGTCTGCAATCATTAGTATCTGTAATGAAAAATATAGACCAGCTAGGGGTTAATAACAATCTTGGTTGAATTATTTTAGGCAGCTGCATATGTGGTTTGACCCCCAAAAAATTTGCTACAAAAGGTTTCTCAACAGTTTTTTGTAGTATCAGATGTGCTTAATAACATACCAAAAGTCTACCACAGTCAGACTACTGGAAAGGTCTAATTTTCACGATGACATCCAAGATGGCCGCCAAATCCTTAAAATACCCATTATTCCTTCATTATACATCATAGACAAATAATTTTGGTGCCTAACCCCATGTTTTGGGGATCTAAGAATTCAATTAGCATATTTAAATTATAGTAAAGTAAGGACATAATTGTGAAATCCAAGATTGCGGACCAACATGGCCGCTAAGCTATGAAAATGCCCACTACTAATTCATCATTCATCATAGCCAAGTCATTTTGGTGTCTAACCCCATGTTTTGGGGAGATAGGAATCCAATTAACAGATTTAAAATTTAGTGAAGTGATTACATTACAAAGTGATTACAAATCCCATAATACTTATATCTGAAAAATAACTTTGATCCGCATCAGATTTACAAATCGTCATTGTCACACTCTTCCTCCTGTAAAGGCTGATTATGTGGATTGTCACAATTCTCGTATTGAGATGATCCGCAAGCGGGCGTGCATGGTAGTCCATATCTGCTGCAACTACACCGTCTATTTGGCAGACAGTTGTGCAATTACAGTGGACCAATTGCAGGAGGCTTTCTAGGGCAGCACTTGCACAAACCGATTGTCCTCCAGTTTCCGTCCCCAATCCACCGCATTCATGTCACTCTCGTTGCCAATCCACACCATGATCTGATAATACACTAAGGCAATGATATTTAGTCGAGGATTCTGTAGGAAGGAAACTTTCTGGGGGGTTACAAATGACTTGGTGCAAACGATTTGCTTGCTAAGAAGGTTGCAGTGCAAAGAATCGGTACTCTTCCCAACAAACATAACTGCCATCGCCTTGCTCCCAAGGTCCTCTATGACATGTTTGTTTGATTTGGAAGCAGAAACACATTGGCACAGGTCTGGATGCCATCCGCAAGTTTCTGAAATGCTGACTTTTTGCCAACACTAAAAATGCACAAAGTTGTATCACATCCTGTGAAAGCGTGAATAAACAGTAATTGAGAATACAAATCACAACCCAGGACTTGTTTCATCTCGATGATGTTTACTTTAGGAACTGGGGACTTGTCAGAACGAAAAAAGAGGCCCTTATTGTTCGGCGTCTCAGTATAGTGGAGAAGAATGTGTAAGTCTGTATCCTCCCCTATCAAGGTCCTGGGCTGATGTTGTGACGCTGTAATTACAGCCTTGACAATGTCCACGTCTGCATCCCCTGATGCATTGATAACAGTGCAGCCCTGCTTCTGCAGTTTCTCAGTTACAAGATCAATAAGTCCTTGTTTGTTAAAAGTTCTGGAAAGGAAACAAACTCAGTTTTTGAATTGAAGTTGACGATCTGGTGGGTGTTTTCTCCTCGTTGTTGATGCATATTGTCTTTGATGGAAGGACCTTCGCTATAACCAACAAGAACTACGGTTGCTTTACCATAATGGCGTATGGTAAAGTCGGCATATGAGTTTGCAATGTTACCATAACTGTCACCCCTTTTCCATGGCAAGCGATGAAGCCGGGAGTGACCGTCAAGAACATAATGTTCAGTTGGTGGGATAGAATCAATGACGGTTTTGTTTGATTCCTTGCTTGAAAACTCAGCGACTACATGTGCTAGTTGGGGCTTGTCGGCTTTACAAAAGATTTCTTTGGCTTCAAATAGGGATGTCGGGAATGGGCTTAGCTCATAGTTCATTACATCTTCCAGTGAAAGGTCTCCGGTTTTGAACACAAATAAAAATCGTTGGAACACAGAGAAGGATTAATGGTTCGGCCTTGGGCAACTTTGATGTTGGACTCGTCTGCAAGGGTTTTGCGCAGTCTTTCCGTTTAAATGAGATCCCAAAAACCTTTTTTCCAACCATTTTTTTAACAATCTTGTGACCAACATTCTCGAACCCATGCACATTCACATTCTCTTTGGCGAATACACCAGTAACAATGTTTCTCAGAGATGGGTCTGAAGAGAATGGCATGCGTGGAAAGTTTTCCTTGATCTTTTCCAAGTCAGAGTGATCTAGTTTCATCCTTGCTTCTGTTGATTCTCGGTGTTGCTCGCTGGTCGTGTAGGTGAGATCATTGAATTCCTGCATGGCGTTGTTGTGCTCAGATGTGATGGGTGTGGTCATGGTCTGCAATACGCGCATTTCTTCGATCATTCCACTTCCATGAGTCAAGCCTGTACTACTCTTCAAGGACTGCATCAATGTTCGCGAATACCATTCTTGAGTGTTGTGACAGTCCTTCAGATGAATGGGCCTTCACTGTGAAAGGCAGGATTGAATATTATGGCTGTGATCTACATGTTGCGGACAGTATTTACCATCACTCATGCAATGTAATTTCCAGTCTGGGCTTTGCACACCACTACAGTTCCAGAATGTCCCAGAGGCAAAGCGCAGAAAGTCTGGCCGGCCCATGAACAAAGATCAGGAGCAGGCATTCATGAATGTTTGCTCTTACCTAGAGTACAATGATGAAGAACAGTTGACAATTTCACATTTACGAGAAAAAATGAAGGAATTTCTAAAAAATACAGATTCTGTACCATTTGGAAATCAGTACCTTAAAGAGAAATTGAAAGAATAGTATGAGGACAATCTTCACTTTGCTGAAGGCGAAGGCCTCCATGACATAGTGACCATGAGGGAAAAGATATCACAGATACTGAGACTTTATTTCAACACCCAAGCAAAAGATGAAGAATCACAGAAACAGAGGCGCGACTCATTAAAAGTGATATCAAGTCCAATGTGCCGTCTCTTAAAAAATTAGTATCCAAGTGCAAAATCACTCAAGCTTGATACTGCCTTTTTATTTGTTCCTGAAACTCTGCGGACATTGTTGAGTGGTCTTTTCGTGGGTAAGGAGACAAGACGAAAGGTTGCAGGAATAGGACACGCAATTGTCCAGGCAGTTCAACCACGTGCCGCTGTAGCTCCCTAATGGCCCTGTCTCACGGTGCGAGTCCACCCACGAGTGATCCCGAGTTTAAAACAAATCAAACTCGTGGTAATCACGTAGAATTAACGTAGCGGGAATGTCGGAACTCGTAACGCTAACGGCAGGTACTCGGGAAACTTGTTAACTCGTGAAAATCTTTCAACATGATGAAAGATTTCCATGAGTCAAATTTACTCTTGAAGTAAAAATGTTAAACTTTTAAACTCGTTGTAAGAACGTACTAACCCGTGAGTTTACCATAGTGACTCGTGAGTCTACTGTGGGCACTCCTTCTCAGCGGGACAGAGAGCATCTCTGGAGAGAAGGAATGGGTGACGGGATGACGTTTCCAAAATTCTGCTGCGTCTTTGTTTTACTCCAGCACTGTGTGTTCACTTTTTGTCAACCAGTATGTGCCCTTTCTTGTGTATGACATTATTCGTATCCGTGGCAGTTGATTGACGCTCCCTTCAATTTCCCAGGGGGAAATTTGACTCGTGGACATCTTTCATCATGTTGAAAGATTTTCACGAGTTAACAAGTTTCCCGAGTACCTGCTGTTAGCGTTACGAGTTCCGACGTTCCCTCTACGTTAATTCTACGTGTTTACCACGAGGTTGATTTGTTTTAAACTCATCGGGACCCCTCTTCCATTTTAGATGAGGCTCTCACTAGGTCTCCTCGATATCCCGCAGCTCCGTTCTTGCCCCCCCCCCCCCCCCCCCCCAATTCGTAACAAAGACAGGGTCTCCCTTGTCCTTACCTTCCACCCCATCAGCCATCGCGCACAGCATATAATCCTCCAATATTTTAGCTACCTCCATCAGGATCCCACTACTGGCCACAATTTCCCATCGCCACCCCTTTCTGCTTTCAGTTTTCAGCAGAGACCGTTCCCTCGTCCCTTCCCACCCTAACCACTCCCTCCCCGGGTATTTTCCTCTGTGACTGCAGGAGATGCAACGCCTGTCCCTTTACCTCCCCCCTCGACTCCAACCAAGGACCCCAACAGTCTTTTCAGGTGAGGCAGAGGTTCACTTGCACCGCCTTCAATCTCATCTACTGTGTCCGCTGTTCCAAGTGTCAACTCCTGTATATCGGCAAAACCGAGCACAGGCTTGGTGATCGTTTCGCTGAACACCTTCGCTCAGTCCGCCTTAACCTACCTGATCTCCCGATTGCGCAGCACTTTAACTCCCCCTCCCATTGCCAATCTGACCTTTCCGTCCTGGGCCTCCTCCATTGTCAGAGTGAGGCCCAGTGCAAATTGGAGGAACAGCACCTCGTATTTCACTTGTGTAGCTTACACCATAGGAGTATGAACATTGACTTCTCTAACTTCAAATAGCCTTTGCTTTCCCTCTCTCCCCATCCCATCCCCCTTCCCAGTTTTCCCACCAGTCTTACTGTCTCCGACTACACTCTATCCCTGTCCCGCCCACTCACGTGACATCAGTCTGAAGAAGGGACTCGACCTGAAACGTCACCCATTCCTTCTCTCCAGAGATGCAGGCTGTCCCGCTGAGTTACTCCAGCATTTTGTGTCTACTTGATATTGTTTACTTTAGTTAATTGTCACATATATCGAGGTATGGTGAAAAGTTTTTTGTTGTGTGCTATTTAGTCAGCGAAAAGACTATACACGATTACAATCAAGCCGTCCACAGTGTACAGATACAGGATAAAGGGAATGACGATTAGTGCAATGTCTGATTAAAGATAGTCCGCGCTCTGTAATGAGGTAGTTTGTAGGTCAGGACCACCCTCTAGTTGGTGTTAGGGTTGTCCTGCTATAACGCATGTTTCCATAATGCTAATTGGATTTGATAAATTAGGGAACATTATTTGTATAACGTGAACTAAATTGCTTATAAATTGATTTGTATCAGGAATAGATAATCAATTAAAAGTTACATTGGAAATTGAAAAAGCTGTCTCTGTTTAAAGAAAAAACAGTCTAGGCAAAAAAAAATGCTATTTCTTCAGACACCATTATCTCTAGAACACAGCTGCTAGTTTTAATGTGGGAGGTCATTGAAATTGGAAGCAATCACTTCTATTGCCACGTGCAATAATAATGTAGCATACAGCCTTTAGTATTTTTAGCTCGCGATGACAAAAATAAACTACAGCTATTAAAAAGACTTTTGTGTTTCAAATACCTGCAGGAATAATAACTTTGTTATTACCAGTCTGAAACTCTCCAACTCCAACCCTTGTTTTCAACAAAGCAATTGTTTTCACCAAACTTCTCAACTCAATTTGCTATTCACTTTTCCAGCATTAACACTCCTTTTAAATACTCAGGCCCTTGCTGTATTCCATACTCTTATTCCTCTCTTGTGGCTTTTTCTTCTTGCTGCCTCTTGTATTTCCTTGACTCATCCTTGCTCCCCGTCACTACTTCCTTGTTCAAAACCTCACATTAAATGTATCCACCAGATAACCAGCCTCTCCAGTTTACATCAGAACTTGACAGTTCTATCAAAAGTACTTTAACTTTTTCTTTCTCCACAGATGCTGCCTGAATAGTATTTCAAGCATTTTTGCTCATTTGAGAATTCCAGGAATTCATTATCTTGTATCCCACAGTTCCAGCATTCTCCCATGTTCCTATTCATGTCCTGTTTGTATCTCTTCCTTACAAACCACCTGTAATGAAAAAATATTTACCCACTCTCCCTTCACTGGCATCACCATCATTTATGTTATTCAGTCTCTCATGGTTTCCATCCTAACATTAACATTCCCTTTCTTCTTTTCACTGAGTCATTTTGTTAACTTGAAATAGCACACTTGGATTTCTAAGAAAAAGCACAAAGTGCAGGAGTAACTCACTGGGTCAAGCAGCATCTATTGAAGGAATGGATAGCTGACGTTTCTTCAGACACTGATGCTGCCTGGCCCACTGAGCTACTCCAGCACTTTGGGGTTTGCACAAGATTCCAAAACCTGCAGTTCCATGTGTCTACACTTGGATTATGTCAGAACAATCCACAACATGTCAGTTTGTGTTATTTGTGGGAAATTGCAGTGGTGTTAAATAGATTCTATTTCTGAATGGTTCTCCTCCCATAAAGCTTGGGTGTAGTTCCAATCTTCCAACCTACCTCATTGCAAACATTAGATTTTTTTCCTCTCGAACTATAATGTTATAATGCTGAAAAACAATATTCTGCACTCTGGTATTTTTCTCTTTGACCTTTCCATTTTATATGATTTGATTATATTTATATGTAGTATTATCTGATTTTCATTGGGTAACGCACAAACTAAAGCTTTTTACTGTACCTCAATACACATGACAATAATAAACCAATACCAAGCTTTTTCCTCCTTTGGAGTTAGGGACTGAACAAGGTGCTGAAGTAAAGCATCTTTTTTACCAACTGAGGACTAATTTTGTGGATTGTGACGTCTTAGGTGTTTAGCTGCAAGGTGCATGTGGATCAGAGTAGCTATTTGGTTGCCTGTCATCCAACTTAGCTAAGCATTCTCCTATGGACAAGTGTCAATTTGTGCAGGCATTCTTTGGATTCAGCTGCTGGGCTATTATAATTTTCCATCCTAGAATTTGAAGTATTGTTCTCATGTCTTATGTACGAGGACTTGAAACCAGTATAATGTTGCATGTTATTTTTTAAATGTCATTTTGTTGTATTTTAGGTTCAAGAAAATTCCCCTGGCCACAGAGCTGGATTGGAGCCATTCTTTGACTTTGTTGTTTCCATTGGCAATACTCGATTGGTAAGTGTGTATCTTTTGAAAGATCGTTAAAATTGTACCACTGAACTAAATTGATGTTTTCATTTTTTATGCCAGTATATTTTGTTGAGAAGTGTTGAAAGAACTTCAATAAATTAATTTATTAAATATTAGTTGAAATATAAGCTCTATGTATAAGGTAAATGCTGATTCCAACGTATTGAATCATTGTGTTCAGCTCAAACTCATTCTGGCAAGTGGAAAGAATTCCATCATGCTCCTAACGTGCCTTGCAAGTGGTGGAAAAGAATGTGGAAAGTTAGGAGGTTGTCACTTGTTACAGATATCTGCTCTTGTAATCACAGTATTCATGTGACTGATCCAATTCAGTTTCTCATCATTGCACCCAGTTTCTCATCTCAACACCCAGCACGCAGATGAGGAGGGACTACACAAAGGCAATTCCATTCAATATAGTGCAGATATGAAGAGATTCTTCCTTGTTGGAGAGTGCCATTACTTCGTGCTTGCCAATTATCAGTCCATATCCAAATCCAGAGAGATGTGGCATTAGGTTATTTGAACTGATACATTTCAGCGCAGTGGTGCAGCTGGTAGAGATGCTGCCTGACAGAGCCAGAAACCTGAGTTTGATTCTGACCTTGGGTGCTGTCTGCGTGGAGTTTGTATGTTATACCTGTGACTTGCGTGGGTTTTCTCCTGGTGCTCTGGTTTCCTCCCGTATCCCAATGATTTGTGGGTTTGTAAGTTAATTGGCTTCTATAAATTGCTCCTTGTATGTAGGGAATGGATATGAAAGTGGGATAACATAGATACAATGATACAATTGATACAATTTATTTGTTACAATTTATTTGTTGTCATTTGAACCTCATTGAGGTTCAAACAAAATTTGGTTTCTGCAGTCATACAAACAAGTAGAAGAACCAAGACACAACACAATTTACACAAACATCCATCACAGCGAATCTCCTCCTCGCTGTGATGGAAGGCAAAGTCTTATCTATCCCCTGCACTCCCCATTCTCCTCCCGATGTCAGTCAAAGCCCCCGGCGGGCGATGGTAAATATGTCCCGCGGCCATTAATGCCGCTCCGGGCGATGCAAGGCCACGCTCCGGGTCTTGATATTGGAGCCCCCCCGGCGGGCGCTAGCAAGAGCTTGTGTTAATGGGTGATCAATGGTTGGTGATAACGGGCCTATTTCTATGTTGTATCTTTCATTCATCTTTCAATTCAAGCACATGATTAAAATTTCAGACTTAAGATGTCCATGCAACTTAATTTAAATTAAATAATATCCAAATACGAATACATTTTAATAGATATCCAAGAAATAATAGTGCTGTAAATATATCTTGTGCATTCATGCATCTCTTTATCCTAAGATGTCTTTGAAGTTTGAATATGCTGCGTTTTGAAATGTATTTAGATGGTGAGAATGTAGATGGACAGAGGATGAAGGTCTACCCTTGGCCTTGCATTGAAGGGGCCACAACTGCTTTCGGAAACACTTTGAAATTGTTACTTTATCTCAAATGTCAAAATTACGCTTTAAACTCAATTTGGAGCAAAATTAAAAAAAATGCCTAAATTAATTCCTCTCAACGATTTCTCCCCACATAAATCAATGAATTCTCCTTCCCTGTACCTGACCCTTGTGTTGTTTTGGCAGATTTCCTGGTTTAACTACAGGGCAAATGTTACAGGTCTGTGCCCCCCTTGCTTGTCTTTTTTTAAAGTCCAGTGTCCATTCATTTTTGGCCGAACTATTACGAGTAGCAAACCACAATATAAGGATTTCATCCGAAAACCCCATGCTGTTATCAGTGGCTAACTACATATAAAACATTTTTCTCTATGAGAAGGAAGCATTAAAGGATCTATGCAAGGGGTTAAATTAGAGACTCTTATAAGATGCTTTGCAGGAGACTAATCTTCCCTATAACCTTGCATCCACTCAGATAAGTATGTTCTATTGTTGATCTTTATATCCATCAGTGTCTCAAGACTGCATTTCTCCTATTTTGCTAATTGAGGACATTTGGGAAATGTTAGTTATTAATTGAAGATCCATAATCCTCTTCCTCGAAGAAATCTGCTGCAGTTAAGATTACCGTCAATTTTGCTTTGTGTCCAGGTTACTCGAGACAGCAGCAGATGTACTTTTTGATATTAGTTAGGCAGTTTCTCCTCATCAGGAAGGTCACAGAAGACATTTTCTGGAGCATTAACTCAGTTCGTATGTTTCTGAATAGATCCTGACAAAAAGGGAAACCGTTCCATAGACTGGCAGATTCCCACAGGTATAAGAAGCTGTTCATGAAATGCATTTGTCGCTTGAAGTCCCATCTGACAACCTCTAAATGATATGAATTGGATGCCTTTAATTCTGTTAATGTCCAGATAGTGTACGCTGTGATGAGCTTTTATGTATGTGAGGAAAACTGGGTAGCATGCCATTTATCCAGATGGTGTTCCTGGCAATCATCGCTGCTCCTTGATAAAAGATTTACTTTGTTTGTATAATAATGAGCCAGGGCTAATTTGTGAAGCATTTTACCAGCATTACAAATCACTGTACAGATTTTTTAAATATATTGCATTTTGACTTTAGAATCACGATAATGATACCCTTAAAGATCTTTTGAAAGCCAATGTGGAGAAACCAATTAAGATGGTTGTCTACAGCAGCAAGACACTCAAATTGAGAGAAACCACAGTCACTCCTAGCAACATGTGGGGAGGTCAAGGCTTGCTTGGAGTCAGCATTCGTTTCTGCAGCTTCGAGGGAGCTAATGAAAATGTCTGGCATGTGTTGGTAAGTGTATTGCAATGTAAGCAGAAGGGAAATGTGGTTGTCAGGCGAAGGGTAATCTATTTTCATTTAAGACCAGAATGAAGTAATTATAATTATTTACTGTTTAAACTTTCCATTTGTTGTGAAAAAACACTTGCCAGCGTTGCCATTTTCCCAATTTACTTTTAAAGTTATTTGTGCTTTTGACCGCACTTAAAAATAATAGTTTGGAAGAAATAAAATTAGTTCCAAATATAAGGAAGATTCTCTGAACACGACCAATATTGATCTTGGGCAACAGTTTTTTAACGTTGTGATGCTTATGCACCTAAAATTGTGAATGATGGGTTGAGATGCGTGCTGATTAAAATAAATGAACACATTCCTTATTCATTAATCATAAACAGTTGCTTTTGTTTTGTATGACAACTGTAGTTATCTGTTTAAAGTTAATTGGAGATTACCAAAATAAATCGCCCAAATTCTGATATTATTGTGAAAAATATTGGAGAATAAAATGTGCTGATAGTGCAGGGTGGAACTAAAGTGTTAAAAGTTTGTGAATAATACAGTAATTTCTAGGGCAAAGTTTGGGGATAATAACAAGGAGGAGGAGAATTAAATTTGAAGAGGCGAGAGGGGAATATAAAGTTGAATGCTGAACTATATAGACATAAGGGACTGCAGATGCTAGAATCTTCCGTGGAACACAAAGTGCTGGAGTAACTCATTGGGTCAGGCAGCATCTTTGGAGGACATAAATAGGCTGCATTTCTGATTCAACTGTCTTATATTCGCTGATCTATATGCTAGTTGTCAACTGTCACCTATCAGGAAGCACTATCACTTCAAAACTGCTGTTATTGACTACTTACAAAACAAAATATGTTAATCATTGTACACCATATGTAAATAACTTGTGGACTTGTGTGCCCTTCCAGTACAAAAGCTATAACTTTACAGTGTAATGAAAATGAATAGTGTTAGCATCACCTGTTGTATACCTTAGCATTGAACGTTGTTTGCAATATTAAGCATAGATACCATGGAGTGGAAACTCGCAAGAGGTAAACAGATTGTGCAACAGTAATCTGCCTTGAGGTCTGCCTCTGAAATTGCTTGCATTGATTTCATAGGAAGGGAATTTTGGAAGCAGAATACAATGTGCATGTGCACCATATCAGTTGTTCAGCACACTATTTTGGGTAACTCCCAGACTGTTTACTTACTCTCACTGAAATCTAGCTTTCCATCTTTCTCCCCCCATTCAAGTAAAGTTTGTGAACTGTAGCAAATCCCCTACACATCAACAAGTTCCTGTTGGCATATTTGATGTTTTTGTTTACAATGCAACAAGTTTATGGACCCACTGAGTTAATCCAGCATTTTGTGTTCATCTTAAATTTGTAGTCCGAATACTTAGCTCCATCCACAATCTTTATTATAGGTTTACAGATATCAGAATGGGGTTCAGATGGAACACTAACCATTTTTATCAACATTTGTGCAACTAATTTTGAGCATCTTTAAATCCCTTTTCTGGCGTTCGTTACATTCATTTTAAGTGAGAGAATCATTAATGTGAGGAACAGCCACTGAAACATAGTTTGTACTTAGTGCAGAACAAAATTAGTTTGACATATTAGTTATGATTCATGGGACTAAATTATTCAGACTTCCAGTTGCAGTAACGAAAACCATACTTTTGATTGCAGTATTTTAATGTGTATTTGCAAATTACTGTTTCAGTGGACGACTACTTAATAAACTTTTATGTAATTTCAGCCAAAGTGTGAATACATTTTTGAGTCATTGGCTTTCTAAGGTCCATTATGATAGATATGATAGCGAGTTCAGATAGGATAGTGACGTTTCAAGTCTTTTAGATAGGCACATGGAAGTGCAGGGAAAGAGGGATGAATCTGAACAGGCAGATGAGATCATGTGGCATATTCAGCACAAACCTTGTGGCCCGATGGGTTGCTGTTCTATGTTTTATGAAGTCATAATATTGCCCTCTTACTTTGTAATCCTAAAATACCTTTTCTGTTTCTTAAAAATAAAGGAAGTGGAATCAAACTCTCCTGCTGCACTAGCTGGTCTTCGACCTCACACAGATTATATAATTGGAGCCGACACAGTCATGAATGAGGTAGGAGGAGCATATTATACGAGTTTCAATTATCAAGCAATATATAGCCCATTCCCATGTTACAGGGTGGAGTGGGTTGTGTCCCGAGCAACCAGCCTGTATCCCGACTTTGCCCTAATGCAAAGCCACATCATCTGTGAATGCATGGAGAAATGAGAGTTGAAAAAATTGTCAAATTATTATTAGTTTTTTCATCCACATACTTTCTGTGAAGGTGAATTTTATTTTGTACCTCAAATTTTTGGGTAGCGGTTGGTGAATCTTGCAAGGACAGTTTTCGATAACCTGAATGGCTGTAGGGATTTTCTGGTCATTATAATTTTTTTAGAAAGCATTTAAAGCTTGTAAGCTTTGAGAAAAGATGTTTTGAGATATTGAAGGTATCTTGTTTTCTGTTAAAGCATCAAAGGTAAACTATTATTTTTGTGCAGAAATTTTGTGTACACTTTTTTGTGCAGAAGTTTTGAGCCTTTAACGTGATGGTGATGGGAATCTAAATTTCTTCTTCAAACAATCCAATTTTTTAAAACTCTTTATCCTTGAGAGTTTAACATGTAGGTTGAAGTTGTTGAACTACATATGTTGAAGCCAATACATCTTGATCTGCAATCAACACTATTACCAGAATAAAAGTTCAGAAATTTGCATTAAATGTGAGGGCCGAATTTCCGCAATTGTTTATTTTATGTTAACCTATAAAATCGTTGCACTTGGGATTAATTAGCTGAAGCTGCAAATTTATTTTGTCGCTGAATATTTGTGGAAATTTGATTCTTTTAAACTGTAATGTGGCTGACATAATGCTTTACATGAGTCTGGAACAAAAAACAAGAGAGCTACTGGGGGAACTCAATGAGTCAGGCAGCATCAGAGGAGAGAAATGGACAGTTGACATTCAGGTCGGAACACTTCATTTGAGCTGAAAGAGCGGAGGGGGAAAAGCCAGTATTAAGAGGCAAAGAAGAGACACAAGCAATAGGTGGATACAAGTGAGGAAGGGTAAGAGTTGACAAACAATGGATAAATACTGGTGAGGATGGTTTGATTGGCAGATCTGAGTCAGCTGAGGAAGGGAAGGGTGAAGATGGCAACAGAGGCAGAGAGAAAATGTTGTGGAAGTAATTAGAGTCGTAATAAAAGATGACCTTGCCAGTAAGGTCTAGGTGCAGAAAACTTTATATAAAGCCAGGTGGAATTGTTCATCTTGATGTAATATTCGGAATCTAAATTTCTTCTTCAATTATGGGTCTGTGTTTATTGAATTGGGAGAATTTGAGAAGAGGAAAAGACAGCCGCAGAATGGGCAGAGGGATACATCGTGAAACTGCCAAAAAAAAGGTGACGTAAGAAAATGTGACGACTACCGAGGGATCACCCTGCTTTCTGTACCCAGTAAAATTCTCACCGTCTTCAGGAAGCTGTAGACAAGAGGCTACGGGACCAGCAAGCAGGATTCAGGAAGGATCCCTCATGCACAGACACATAGCAACATTATGCATCATAATTGAGCTGTCTATTGAATGGAACACGTCCCTGTACATTAACTTCGTCGACTTTGAGAAAGCGTTTGACAGCTTAGACAGGACAACACTATGGTGCCTAATGGACCACTGTGGAATTCCCACCAAGATCATAAACTTAATCAAGAACTCGTATGATGGAACCTCATGCAAAGTTATGCATGCAGGCCAGCACTCTCAGAGCTTTAGTGTCAGGACGGGCGTCAAGCAGGGATGTCTATTGTCACCATTCCTGTTCTTCCTGGCAATTGACTGGATCATGATGAAAACAACTGAATGGAAAATAAATGGAATTCAGTGGACAATGTGGGAGCAGCTAGATGATCTTGACTTTGCAGACGACATAGCTCATCTTTCACACATACAGATACAAATTCAGGAGAAGATGGACAGACTCTCACAAGCTGCAACAAAACTTGGTCTTACAATCAATACAGCAAAGACACAGGTGATGAGGATCCACTCCAAACCAGCAACCCTATCCTTATGCACAGCACTGCTCTAGAGGAGGTAAAAACATTCACATACCTAGACAATGTTGGGGACATCACCGGAGGGGCAGAGGCAGACATAAAAAGTAGATTCAAGAAGGCTACGATGGTGTTTAACATGCTCAGGAAGATCTGGAGCTCAAAAGACATCTCAATCAACACCAAAATACGCATCTTTAACTCAAATGATGCTGTATGAATCAGAGACACGGAAAACAACAAAAGACACTACAAACAGGCTGCAAACATTCATTAACACCTGCCTTAGGAGAATACTTAACATCTGGTGGAGAGACAAAGTAAGCAATGTGGACCTGTGGAAAAGAACAAGCCAGGAGCCCATTGGCTTACAAATTCGAAGGAGAAAATGGAGTTGGATTGGACACACCCTCAGGAAACTTGCCACAAACATCACCCGGCATGCCCTGAAATGGAACCCCCAAGGAAAAAGGAAATGAGGTCGTCCCAGGGACAGCTGGAGAAGAAGTGGCCAGACAGAAATGTCTGAGAGGGCTCAACTGGGGAGATCTCAAAAGAACTGCCAACATCTGAGTGAGATGGAGGACATTTGTCAATGGCCTATGCTCCCTAGAAGAACAAAGGGCTTAAGAAGAAGAAGGGAATTTGCAGCAAGACTGCAGAGAACTATTGGTACATATTCTAATCTTGAAGGTGCGTAAAGTTCTATGCTAATGTTCTCGGTTGCAGGTATCTTGCGTAGAACGTAAATGCTGGATCTGTGCAGGAAATACCACAGTGCAATTTAAAACGTTTGTTGTATGATCTTGTTATTGTCTATGCATGAATTGTATCCAGAAAATAGCATGACTGAGACATATGAACATTTTATTTTCATAGTCCGAGGATCTCTTCTCTCTGATAGAAACTCATGAAGGGAAAGCGTTGAAATTGTACGTCTACAATACAGACACAGATAACTGCCGGGAAGTAGTTATCACACCTAATACCACCTGGGGTGGAGAAGGCAGGTAAGGTGAACATGTGATGTTGAGAGTAATTGTACAATTTTAAAATGCCGGTATAAGTATACCATTCATCAGTATCTGGAAAGAAGAAATAGTTTAATATTTTGTTAGTTACTTTATCTTGAAAATAGACCAAGAACACCCAATCTATCTGTTGTACTTTCAAATGTTGACTGTTGTTTTGTGCATAGTTTAATATGTCGTCTTCAATTTGGTAAATAATGTAAATAAATTATTTTAAGCTTAGGGTGTGGGATTGGATATGGCTACTTGCATCGAATTCCAACCCGTCCATTTGCAGAGGGTAAAAAGATAAATCTTCCAGGAACAGGTACATCAGTCAGTCCATTAAAAGATGGCTTCACAGAGGTAATGCTTGATTTGTTTTAACTTGCTAACACATTTATAGGATATTTTTGCATTATATGCCATTGATAAAGTTGCTGACGCTTTAAATAACTTATACAAAGTAATTAGCAAGATTGCCAGTTATATTTTTCTTTGAAAATGTAAAAAAAAAGTTGAATAACTTCACAAGCAATTTTGAAGCAGTTGGTTATTTCAATTTAAGAAGAGGTACATCATGGGCAAAATATAAAGACACCAGCTTATTTTAATTTTGTAATTTGCTATTTTTATTCATTGCAAAATATTGTTGTTTGCAGAATATCCAAAAGATTAATTAAATAGTCTTGGAGATTTACTGGCATGCGAGCTATTTCAGTTGGTATTGCATTTCTGGAGTTGTGGTTATCCTCTCTGGATTTGCAATTTCATCTTAAAATATGTGTTGGTGTTAAGTGCACCTTCAAGATTAGAATATGCACCAATAGGTCTGCGGACACGGTATTACATAAAATTCAAGTGTTTAACCTATGTGATTAAACTACCTGTGATATTTAAGTTGGTTTACTGCATGCTAATAAATTTATTCAACACTAAAAGTTGATGCATTTGCAGAAAATCTTAAAGAATAATTAAATAGATTTTAATTGTACTTTATCTGTTTAAGGACATAATATCTCAGCAAATATGCTAAGATGTTTTGATTGTTAAATTGATTATTCTTGTGATAAATGTAGCAGTATGCTTTTAAAGATGACGTTGCTGTATAACGTACTGATGTTTTATGTTTTCAGTTAATTTATCTGATGATTAGACCGTGCTGTTATCTTTGTAGGTTCAGCTATCTGCAGTTACCGCAGCAACTGCTGCAAACACCAACCTACAGCAGGGCCTATCTGCACTATCACTCGGTACAGCTCCTCCTTCGGTCAACAGTGTTTTTAATACTGGTGGGTATTAATAGCAAACTTACTAAAGGGGGATATTTTATACTTTAAAAAAAGTCTATCCTTCACACAAAAAAGAATAATTGTTTAGCATGTTCCTACCTCAAAATAGATTTAGCATCACTGAGGTTTTTTAATCGGAAAAGATCCACTTTGCTAAAGTTCAGCCTTTATATCTGCAGCTATTCCAATATTAAGAATATAGGAATATGGAACAGTACAGCACAGGAACAGGCCCTTTGGCCCACAAACATAACGCCTGGCAAAACTTATCTCATCTGCCTGCAATTGATCTATTTCCCTCTATTCCCTGCAAATCTAAAAGCTTCTTAAATGCCACGATCATATCTGCCTCTACCACCACCATTTGCAATGCGTTCCAGGCCCCCACCACCCTCTGTAACAAATAAACTTGTCTCGCATATCTCCATTATATTTTCGGTCTCACTGCTGTTCCCTTTGCATATATTCTTTGGATTATTCCCATTCTTTCATGCCACATGATAATTTGCTTAAGTGCAGGTTAGAAGGATTGAGAGTTAAACATGCCAATAATTCCTTGATTTGATTTTAAATGTAATGTCTACTTCTGATGCATTCTATAATTTAGTGCTGTCATTGTTCTAACTATTTTACTTCTATGGAATTAACTTGCTTTCTTGTATCTAATTGCCCGATCAGAGTGATATTTACTCAGTAGAGCAGTGGGATAAGGACTAACTTTAGCATTCTGCCTTATACCTGACATAAATGTTGTATATTCTTCAAATATATCATTTAAATCTCTCCAAACTGGTCATAGTAAAGATTTGGTATGATTAAGTTCGATATGAATTGGGCTGCTCATTTTCATAAATCTTACAGTGTGGAATAATGGTCATAATCAGATTCATTTTATTCCATTTCAATACTTTTAAAATAATACAAATATAATTATCATCATATATGAAACTACACGAGTGACAAACTAACGTGTCTATTCTACGGTACACTTCTTGCTGCCTGTTTATATGTGTTTTTAACCTCATTTAATAGTCTGTGAGAAAAAGCATGCTGCAGCTAATTCTGAGCATCCGGGTTCAGCAAATTTCGACTGATAAGGTGGGAACCATTGACAAATTATCAAGATTAATCGCCTGCTTATTATTTACAATCGGTGGAAGCAGCTGAGATGTTTTATGAGCATTTATCCGACTTTTTTTATCTTTGTCGTTACCCCGAAGAATTGGTGAAAATATTTTTTTTTCATTTGAAAGATTTGGGGGAAATTGTAAAGTTATCTTTAATAATACATTCTATCTAAATAACAACAAATAAGAAGATTAAAAAAGGGCATAAAAGTAGTCCATTTGACTCTTGAGCCTGGCATGCCAGGGCTGCCCTTCTATCACTAATGCAATTCTTCCTACCATGCCCCTCTTATCCCTTTAATTTCTTTACTTATGAAGAAATCAATCATTCTCTTGTGAAAGATGTCAATGACTGAGCCTGCACAAGCCTCTCTGGTAGAGAATTCCAATCATTAATTCAACCTTTTCCAGGTCTTATGCCAGAGCATGTACCTAGTTGGGCAGATGAGGAGAAACAAGTAGAAGTGGTGAACTTGGATCTTTCTCGAGGCTTTTGATAAAGTTCCATCAGAAGGTTACTAAACAATTTGGGCACGTGGAATTATGGATAATAAACTCAACAGATTGAGAAGAAATAAGAAACTGCAAGAGGAACTTGGTGGGTAAGGCTAATTCCTTCAGCAGTTTCCCGGCAAGCCGCGGCCAGACCCACCAGCAGGCCCGCACATAAGACCGAGGACCAGCCCAGCAGGTCCAGCTCGCTCACCAAGGACCGAGGAAGGAGGACCCGCCAGGCTCACCTACCGGAGACCGGGGACATGCCTGCCGCTGAGGAAGGCCCCGCGCCGCAGACTGGAACCCACCCGGAAAGAGCTCGCCTGTCACAGATCGAAGACCCACGCTGCGGACTGGGACCCCACCTGGAAGTCTCGGCTCACCCGGCTAGAGTGGAAGGAATTGGACGGGGGTCAAGCAAACCGGTTGCAGGAAGGTAGTGCATTGCATCGACTGTGGTGGGCAGCTGGAGGCCCCGCAACAGATTGGAACTCAGTTGGGTCGGGTGCCACTCCCAGAGGCCGAGCATGTGGACCGCAAGCGGCCTGCAAATGGCGGAACAGTGGTGGAGGACACCATGGCTATACTTGGCTGACCCTGCAAAGCCACCAGAACAACGGGCCTTCATGGTCAGGTTAAGAACCCTACACTTACAACAACTGGGCCTTGAAAATGGTTCGAAACTGGCGACTCTGTTTCAATGTACTACTCCTATATACTTGTACTGTATCTGAGATGCTTATCTAAGATTTATCTAAGTGCTTATGTGTAGTGATACTTGCACTGAATTGTATACGAAAATGAATTTCACTGTACCTCGGTACATGTGATAAATAAAGTACCACCATAAATGTACCATAAAGGGGTTTTTTACATGAGAATCCAGCAACTGCAGTCTCTTTTGTCTCCAGATTGAGAGTTGGTTAGTATTTAGTAGGAATAAACAGGTCTTCCTCAGACTGAGACTAGTGGGTTATTGCAGGAGAAATGCCATCAACAGTTTGACTGAGAAGACCAAACGCGACATTTCTCAGTGCAATAATGACACTAAACTAGGTGCACATGTTTCCTTGAAGCCTCTTCCACCATTATCTCTACTGATATTCCCATTAATTTCAAATCATTAGCAATCTTAGAGATACTGCAGTTGCTGGTTTACAAAAAAAAGACACAAAGTACTGGAGTACCTCAGCGGGTCAAGCAACATGTCCGAAGACCATGAATTGGTGATGTTTCGGGTAGGGACTCTTCTTCAGGCAGTCTGAAGAAGGGTCCCAACATGAAATGTCACCCATACATCTTCTCCAGGCCTGCTGCGTGACCCGTTGAGCTACTCCAACATTGTGAATCTTTTTTAGATACTGCATTTGGTTCTCTAAGCCAATTCTAATCAAATTTCAATCGCACATTTTATTTTTATAGCTCTAAATGTTTTTGATGTTTATAACATTCAGAGACTTTCAAAATATTTGGTAGCTTTGACACCCAGTTATAAATGTTATAAACATCAAAAACATTTTGAGCTATAAAAATTAAATGTGCGATTGAAATTTGAAATATATACACATAAAAGCAACACATACATACAAATTAACCAAATTTGTTCCCTAAAGACCAATTTGTTCCCTAAAGAAAAATAATATTTTATTACCTGCTTTATATTGTGGCTAATTTTGATAAGAAAATATTTATTCATACTTGAGATGTTATTTCCCTATTTTAGAATTTATATGACTCAATAAAAGTTTAGTTTGCGAGCTACAGCTTATTTATTTTGAATCTCAAGATTATCTCGCAATAAAACATTGCATTTGATTTGAATGAGAATAATACTGTGATATGTACAAATAACATAAGGCAAAACTTCTCAAGACAATTATTTCACAATGCAGTCAACAGGTTTAATTGGTATGTTACTATCTTTTGGGGTGGGGTGGACAGCTGCATTTCTGAATTGCTAACTATTTGGGTTGCGACAGTTCTCAGGAATGGATCCCTGTTGTAACCTGGAGAAGACCTGCACACAAACTAGATAAACCGTTTTGGTGAAATTGTGGTAACAACACTATTTAAGCTTGACGTTTGTCTCCTAGATCACTTGAAACAAACATAAAGAATAGTGAAGATCATAAAACTGCAAAATAAGACTGGAAATACTCAGCAGGTCAGGCCGCAACAAGGGAACGGGAATATGTTATAACAAGGAACTGCAGATGCTGATCTATACCAAAGACGCACACAAAATGCTGGAGTAACTCAGCGGGTCAGGCAGCATCTCTGGAGAACATGGATAGATGATGTTTCGGGTCAGGCAGCATCTATGGAGAACGTGGATAGATGATGTTTCGGGTCGGGCAGCATCTCTGGAGAACATGGATAGATGATGTTTTGGGTCCGGAACCTTCTGCGACCGAGTCAAGTACCGACCTGCTAAGTTACTCCAGCACTTTATGTCTTTCCATGGAAAGGAAAACAGAATTAATATTTCAGATAGGAGGCTTTTCATCATAATTGTTCTTATTAAGGGGTTCTAATTTGAAACATTGACTAAAACGTTCTCCTGCAGATGTGGCCTGACCTCCCTGAGTATTTCCAGCATTTTTTGTTTCTATTATAACAAATAGACTGCATAATGTGGGTTGCATAATGTAAAGCTTCCTCTGAAATATTCTGTCCATTGGCCCGTCAGCACAAAAATCATTCATGGTTTCTGGTTCACTTAAAAATAAGTTTGCTTTAGAACACAGATTTCACTCGCTTTGATCTATTTCCATCCATTTTTACATTGAGAAAAGTGAGTCATTTCAATCCAAGAGATATACTATGTACAGTTATCTTAACTAGTTTACAGGAGATAGTAGGATTTAAAAAAAATAACTTCTAAATTTCTATTTTGTTTAAACTTTTCAAAGGTGTTCCAACGGTTCCATTGTTGCCTTCATCTGCAAATACATCCTCCAGCACAATTCCAACAAGTATAAATGTTGATACTACCCTGACCAGTAAGTTACAACCATGATAAGTATTGTAATTTGATAGGCTACTATGGGAATTTTTCTTTTACTTGGATGTCAATTTGACTTTTTATGTTTTAAAAAAAGACATTAATGCTGCAAAGGGCAAACCAGGTGTTATTTAAAACCGGGAATGGAATGCAATGTCTTGGATTTACAGGGCTGGGGGAGATTACAGTAAAACTCCAACAATCCACTCTGGCCATATGGGAATACTACTGATTCAGTATCTGGCTTAACAGATTTTTTTTTTTAAATTGCGACCTTGTTTGCTGGGAGTCGGGTTCAAGCACACATGCCTTTCAAATGACCAGATCCTTTGTCTGACACTCCATTACCTTCCTTCCTTCTACTCTCGTTGCCATTTTCAGGGACCTATGAACCTGGATCCCAAGATCCTTCTGCACATGCATTCTGTAAACGGTCTTGTCATCGTCCGTGCACCTTCCCCTTGCATTCGACCTCCCAAAGTACAACACCTCACACTTAGAGTCAGAGTCATACAGCACGGAAACAGGCTGTTTGGCCCATCTTGCCCATGCTGTCCAAGGTGGCCCGGTTACACTAGTCCCACCTGCCTGCCTTTGGCCCATATCCCTCTAAATCTTTCCTAGCCATGTACCTGCCAAAATGTCTTTTAAATGTTGCTCTCGTGCCTACCTCCTCTGGCAGCGCATTACACATACCCGCCATCCTCTGTGTGAGAAAGATCCTCTCCGGTTCTTATTAAATCTTTCCCCGCGCACCTTAAACCTGTCCTCTGGTTCTAGATTCCCCTACTCTAGGTAAAAGACTGTGCATTCATCCTATCTATCCACTCATAATTTTATACACCTCTATTTGATCACCCTTCAGCTTCCTGTGTTCAAAGCAATGAAGTCCTGGCCTGCCCAACTTATCCTTATAGCTCAGGCCCTCAAATCCTGGCAACATTCTTGTACATTTTCCAAGCACAGTGACCAATACTGGGTATAAAACTCCAAATGTGGCCTCATCAATGTCTTTACAACTGTGACATTACATCCCACTTCTATACCTAATGCCCTGACTGATAAAGGCTGTTGTACCGAAAGCCATTTTGACCTGTGGCGCCACTTTCAAGGAACTATATACCTGTACTCCAACTTCCCTCTGCTCTACAATACTCCCAAGTGCCCTGCCATTCACTGTGAAGGTCCTGCCCTGGTTTGACTTCCCAATATGCATCAACTACCACTTATCTGTCTTAACTCCCATTAACCATTCTTCAGCCCACTTCCCCAACTAATCAAGATCTTGCTGTAGTTTTTGATAACCATCTTTGCTATCTACGATATCACTCACTTTAGGGTCATCTGTAAACTTGCTAATCATGACTTCCACATGTTTATACAAATCGTTAATGTAAACCACAAACAGCAATGGGCTCAGCGCCAATCCCTGAGGCACGCCACTAGTCACAGGCTTCTGGTCTGTAATGCGCTGCCAAAGGAGGTAGGTACAAGCGCAACATTTAAAAGACATTTTGGCAGGTACATGGATAGGAAAGATTTAGAGGGGTATGGGCCATAGAGGGAGTACAGAGAAGGTTCACCAGACTGATTCCTGGGATGTCAGGACTTTCATATGAAGAAAGACTGGATAGACTCGGCTTGTACTCACTAGAATTTAGAAAATTGAGGGGGATCTTATAGAAACTTACAAAATTCTTAAGGGGTTGGACAGGCTAGATGCAGGAAGATTGTTCCCGATGTTGGGGAAGTCCAGAACAAGGGGTCACAGTTTAAGGATAAGGGGGAAATCATTTAGGACCGAGATGAGAAAAACATTTTTCACACAGAGAATGGTGAATCTCTGGAATTCTCTGCCACAGAAGGTAGTTGAGGCCAGTTCATTTGGCTATATTTAAGAGGGAGTTAGATGTGGCCCTTGTGGCTAAAGGGATCAGGGGGTATGGAGAGAAGGCAGGTACAGGATACTGAGTTGGATGATCAGCCATGATCATATTGAATGGCGGTACAGGCTCGAAGGGCCGAATGGCTTACTCCTGCACCTATTTTCTATGTTTCTATAAACACCTTCCAGCATCTATGAAGCCAAGTCTCTATCCAGTTGAGTAGTTCTCCCTGGATCCATGGTGTAACATCTGCAAAAAATAATGTGAATTGAAAATATGTGGAATATCTAATGGTCCTAAAAAATTGCCAAAGTTTTGAGTATGCCCGATTATGGCCATTTTAATATACAGAGAAAGGAAAGGATGTTCTGAGAGGGATTTTGAAAAACTAGATTGAGAATTTTGATGTTGGTCAATAGTCATGTGTACCAACAGCTATTTAGTGAAATTATTTCTTGCAGCAGCTTAACATGCCTGTAAACTCGCCCAAATAGTATATAATATTCAAAAAGTGTAATAATCTGATATCCGTTATAATTGACCTCATGCAATGAAAGTGTTTATCTTTCAATTTGCACAAAATTTCCTTCAACAATTTAATTTACATCTAACTGCAAGCTGTGTGTTAACTAACTTTTAAAATGAAAATGTGCACATAATGATTGTATAAGAGTACAACAATTTAATTCTAGTTTGTGATTGACTCTGAAGTAAAATTTAAATGTTATATTGAATTGGTTTGTCATTAATCATTAATTTCTAAATGTTTCTATATCAGTCATTGAACAATTATATTTAATAAACTTAACTTTTCAGAGAAATGTCACACTTCAACCTTGGCATTCTTCATTGCCACCAACAGTATATTTTATTATATTTTGTTAACTTTTCAATATTTACAGGTCTCATGCCATTACCAAGTGGACTGCCTACTTTACCCAAACTACCTAATGTGGACATCAATCTACAGAACCTTGCTCCTGTGACCTTACCGGGAATAGGTGCAGTCCCTCCGCTCACTGGTAAGTTTGTAAATGTCCTTTACCTAATCTATATAATCATTGTAAAGTATCTCATAATTATTGCTAAATAATTTGGGTAATTTTAAGTGGTAAGTGTTTCAATTGAAATCTGCTTATCAGTCGTCACTCCTTGCATGTGAAAACCTTGCTGTTCTTGTGCGGGTCACTGGGTCATTTAATGGAATTTTAATTTTCCTCTTTCCTCCTTCAAATAATTGGAAATTCTCATGAAAGATAATGATCTTCCTAGTTTGTTGTTGTATATCTTTCACCAACATGCAGTAGCATTTATTACCAATTTTAGAAAATATTATTTTCTTATGCGTCTCAACTTATTTTTCTAAAATAACACTTCCAAATGTTAACTTTAGAAATATATGTAATACATTCCATTCTTTGAATATTAAAAAATCAATGTCACTGACGCTAGTGCATGTAAAAGCTCATCCAAATAGTGAAATGCGCAGTCATTACAGTGCGTTTTTATTGTGATTTTGTTTTTCTTTCTCCTAGGTTATCCATCAGCCACTCAGTTGCCACCAATAAATCTCTCTGGACTGCCCCCCCTCACAATGCCTACCATGTATCCCTCGCAATCATCCATGATTACAGGGGTGAAGGCTGGTTTAACTGAAGCCGTTTCAGCTATCTCTCCAAGGGGAGGTGGTTTTCATGTTTCTGCCTCTGCACCGCCTGCTGTTCAGACCCCTGCCCTCATTTTAGATACTACGTCTGTCTCCATGGCAACTGCTGACATCCAGGCAACTGCATCACCTAACGCAAATAAAGAAGAACCATCTTCCATTTCCACAGATGCACAAGCTTCTTCTGAGTCATTTTAACTGCAAAATCTTTGCAAAAGCAGGCGCTGATTAATGTATTTATTCAGCTGCAGTAAACTCATTCTAAAATTAAATAAACGAGTAGACTGGCATGATTGCATCTCTGAGCTTTAAACCTTTGTACATAATTATAAGGCTGAGTTAAATACATAACCTTTAATATTATTGGATGGTTTACTACATTGTACAGCAATGTGGTACTTTTGATGTAAATGTAAAATAAATTATTTTATCAAGTACAGATTTAATTCCCTCTCTTCTCCCTGTCCTCTGGTAGAGCTGCTAATGCTGTCCAATTACATCTAGCCACCATCTTGTCTGTAATTTTCCAGCCTGGGTAATTTTCAGAGCAACAGGTCATCACTTGCCGTTTCATTAAAACACCCCACTGCTTCTAATGACAGTTGAAAGGAAGTAATGTGTGAGAGAGAGAGAGAGTACATGGAGCTGAAATCCAGTAGACATCACCGTAAGCTTAACAGGGAACACATTTGAAAGGGATGATCGAGCAATAAACTCCACTGAAAAGGCACTGGTATTTTTCAGAATAGAATAAAAAATCTATTTTTAAACAATTATCTTGTCAACTCTAGTGTGCCAAAATACAATATTGCTTTTGTGTTTATAGCCTGAAATTCCTGTGACATTGTCGATTCTAAAGTGAATGATGATAATACGAAAGAAAACGCATTAAAATTCTTAAATGAACAGTGCTAACAGGTTCATCATTTAGTATAAATGTAATGATGTTGAGTATTTTATGCATAATTGTGATGCCTTTTAAAAATGCTGCTGAATTGCTGGATAATTTTTTTTTTAAATCACGTGAAAATTTAGAAACATTGAGGCAAGAAAAATCATAGAAGGTCTTCTTGTAAGCCGATAATCATGAAGCTCGTAGCAAATACTCTGGAAGGTAGATAACAGCGGTAGTGTAATACAGTGTAATAAATGAGAAGCCGTCAAAGCCTCTGATTTCAAGTGGTTTTCTACCCAGGTATTAATGCTTTACTCACTGCTTGTTATAGTTAAACTATAGCTATGAGTTTAATGAGAGTTGAGAATTTTGTTTTGGAGGAAGAGTTTAGATTACTTGCATCACAGTAAGACAATGGAACAAAGTTAATTTCTGGATTGTGGATCTTTGGTGTCCATGATCTGCCCTAACTGTTGAACAGCCGTTTAAGCAGCAACTAAGGCAAGGAACTAAGTTTTAATTATGCTACTATTGTGGGAGGCTGAGTAATGCTCTCTTTCCAATAGCTTGATTGCATTTGGATGATAGATAATAGATACTAAAGGGGAGCAAACGTAAGGCTATTTTATGCATATGAGTAGAATGGTAGATATTTTAGTATGGTCAAGAGCAGAATGTGGATATAAAAATGTGAGTTATGTTAAAGGAAATAAAAAACGAGTTACCGATTTAAGGAAAAATTGTATTTATTTCATTATTTTCCATTTTACAAATGAGGTTTAGCGTGTGGCTTTTAAATTGCTCCATTTAGCAGGATCCATGATTTAAAGCTGAATCTGAAGAAGGGTTTTGGCCCGAAACTTTGCCTATTTCCTTCCCTCCATAGATGCTGCCGCACCCGCTGAGTTTCTCCAGCACTTTTGCCTATTCATGATTTAAATGATGTCTTTAATGTGAATTGAAGAGTAAGAACCTTAAAAGTTTTTTAAAAAAAACGAGTGTAAACACATTAGCTGCCCACATATAAAGATTTTTTAAAAATGAACAATTATTTTCAATGGAATACACTGCAGCATGATTTGGTGGCAGTGTGTACTACTCTTCCTGCTTTGAAGTTTGCAAAGTAAGAGTGTACAACAACTTGTAAAGAGCCAGCCTCTGAAAGTGGAACCATAGAGCATAATCATCATTCTAAAATCCATTTATTTTGAAAATAATATGAAGTATTTTGCACATAATTGTGATGTTATTTAAAATACCACTGCATTGCTAAGTTGTCTTTTTTACATAAAAATGTCAGGTATTAGAGTTCAGAGAAAGGAGGTAAAAACAAATCATTGAGGGGCTTTATATTTAACATAATAATCAAGCATTTATTTTTAGACTATTTATTCTAAAATTAATCCAGAAACACATTATTCCCTTTCTATTCAATCTTAATTTATTATATTAGTTCAAGATCTGAGATGCGTCTGGTTTAATTGAATAGGGAATTAGCTAGATTATAAAATATCAAATTTGAATTTATTTACTAGTCATCTGGGTGTTTTATGAGTTAACTAAAGTACAGTGTATGAATATGCCAGTTTAGCTGTAACCAAACCTCTAAAAATTGACCTTGAGCTAAGAGGCTGTTTTTGCAGTCAATTCAAAAGCAAATAATTGATATTAATTGATGCTGCTGTATGATTCAGATGGAGATTTGTTAAATTGCAGCTCTAAATATAACAATACTACATGGTGTACATGGATGTAGTTGATTTCTTGTTTAAAATGTTAATTCAGTATATTGATGCATTAACTGCATTGTCTTACAAGGACACTGTACTATTGAGACATCGTTAAAACGAAGAATGTTTTACTTTCTACTGCAGCTTCAGCATTTGAAAATTGTGTCCTATTCATATAGGCTTGTATAGAGTGCCTCTTACTGGTACATTCCTGTTTTAGTCCATTTTTGTTGTGAAATATTTGGCACAGATCATTGTCAGCTACGTAATATGTCAAAAAAAAAAGACAGCTGAAATAACTCAGCAGTTCAAGCAGCATTTCTGGAGAATATGAATAGGTGATGTTTCGGGTCAGGGCCCTTCTTCGGACTGATTGTGGGGGGGAGCTAGGAGGGGCAGGACAAAACCTGACTGGTAATAGATGGATACAGGAGGGTTTTTGTGTTTAGCGAAAGGTTGGACAAAGGCCAGAGATGGAAAGACAGAAGGTGAGAAAAAGGGTTTGTAGAGTTGTGAAGCTGGAGGAAAGAATGAAGGTGGAAGGGGAAGGGGACGAGTGAAATAGGGCACAGGAGATGGGGCACGGGGGGCGGGGGGCAAGGAAGACGGAGCAAGGGCACACACAAACTTGAGAAACAGCACCCCATATTCCACTCAGGCAGCTTACAACCCAGTGGAATGAAGATTGAATTCTCCAATTTTAGGTAACCATAATCTGCCTCTTCTTTCCCCCACCCCTTTATTTCCCTCCCCTCTCAATCAAGTAAATAGTTGGTATTGCCAGCATTGATTTATAAGCTAATTTGCTTGACTGCGTGCATGCTGAGAATCAAGTTGACCTTTTCCAATTGTGATCACGCTTGAATGGCAGGAATAATGGATTCAGATTGTAAATATCACTGCATGTAGGCTTCTTGTTAAGCTAACCCATTCAGTTGGAGAACAAAGTGGGACAAGGGGAAAATATGGCATTGATATTATCTTGCCTATTCCTGAAGGGCTGGATTCAGATCTGAGTGGCTCCTGATTGTGGATGGGTGTAGCCACTACGCAATTGGGAATATATGTTGCTCAGGTCTTTCAAAAGCTATTCAGTCCTTTAATTACATTACAGTTTATCACAATGTTCTTTCTGTTTATCTGCCTCTCACTGTCCCTTATGACCTTTTGCAGTTGTCTCAGTTGTGAATGCTTCAAATGTACTATTTACAGAATTTGAAGAGAATGTTGAAGATTTTTTTCCCCTCATGAGAAGTTCCAAAGTGTCATAACATAACAATATTGCCCTTCCGAGCTCAGTTAAAAATCAGAAGAGATGCTGCCGTGTTTTTTTCCAGGTGAGATACCCGTGCTGGATTTTGTTATCTCATTTAATGATAAATGCCACTCCTTTAATATGACCTATAGGTGTAATTTATGATCCTGTATCCAAGAGTTTAGGAGCTATAAGTAAGCGATCTCTTTCAAGACCAGGAGGTTTATTTTGAGGGACGATACTGAGAAAAGAAAAGTAAAAAGAGTGGTTGTTACAAATACAAGTTTTGAGCCACAGCTTTCAGATTCTGTAATATCCTCAAGATAACAGAATGCTTCAAGATCAAAAGAATTGAAGCCTCTTGCAATTAATTAAGTCTCTGGACTTTTCAATTTGAAGTACAAACTATAAATATATAGTGACACCTTATGCACACCTATCTAATAAACCTGAAAAAGAAAAAAATGTAAGTATATAAAATGTATGTCCCTCCCCTGTACACTCTCTTTCTCTCACATCTTTTAAATTTAAAGAAAACCTATTTATATGTGCTTCATTATTAGCAAGATTTCAGCATTTTGTACCGGACAAAGATTCTCAAATTAAATGCTAAACCCTTTTTGGTTCAAATAATAGCAGCAGAGCAAGAGATTACTTCTTTATTGTCATAGATTCTTTATTAAATTGAATTTTAATTATCAGAAATGTGTCGGTGAAGCCAGTTTAATATTTATTTCTCAACTGGATGGACTGCTTGAAAGGTTGAATTGAGAGACGCCATCTGACCAAGATATTTGTAGTAATGCTTTTGAATCTTTTGCTATACATGGAAAGTGGACTGTTCAACGTCTGAAAATTGAAGCGTCTGTTGGTGCAGCACACTGTCAATACTGTCTACTTTGTGTTCTTCTTTAGAGTGGTACATGAAAGGTGGGAATATTATTAACTGAGCCACAACTGAAATTGGTTCAAAAGCAAATGAATCTCCCGTGGAATCAGTCAAACCTGGACAGAAGAATTGTTGCTGAAAAGCAGCCAGCCAACACATCCATCCCATGGAAGATATTATTCTTTCTTCATTCTTTATTTAATTCACTCCAATTCATTGCCATTCAACATTTGTGTCATCTTTGTCTTTTCTCTGTATCTAGCCCATTTTCAGTTCAGTTAATAAATAGTTCTGAGAATTCACATGGGGTACTGTTTAATCAAGATATGCAAAAGTTCCTCTTTTTACACTCATCAGAAAACCTGAAAGCCAGGTTTTTGGTTGCCTATCCCGATTCTGTCTTATGTAGCTCAATTGTACTTACTATTTTAAGACCCACTGTAGCTCAGCTTGTTGCATCCATGCTGGCTTCTAGCAGGGCAAACACAGCAGATGCTGGTTTCCAAAAAAAGACACAAAGACAGTGATGGAATAACTCAGTGAGTCAGGCTGAATCTCTGGAGAACATGGATATGCGATGCTTCAGGGCAGGGCACTTCTTTAAGCTGATTGTGGTGGGGCGGGGGGAGGGGGGGGGGAGAATGCTGGAAGTATTTTTCTTAATTTACCAGTATGGTAATTTACTCACATGTTTTTGGCATGTGGTAGGAAACCAGAATGCTCGGTGGAAACCCCCGTAGTCACAGTGAGAACACGTATTCAACACAATAGTCAGCAATGAACTCCAAGCTGAGGTAACAGCACCCACTGTAGTATCACTGTACCTAGCATTCCTGATAGGCCAATTTTTTTCACACAAAGGATGGTGGGTTTAAGGAACAAGCAGCCAGATGAGGTGGTTGAGGCAGGCATTATAACATTTAAAAAGACATTTGGACAGGTACACGGATAGGAAAGGTTTAGAGGAATATGGGCCAAATGCAGACAGGTGGGACTATCTTAGATGGAGCATCGGTGCGGTATGGCCAATTGGGATGAAGGGCCAGTTTCTGTGCTGTATGATTCTATTACTCAGTGCTTAATGTTAAAAAAATATTTTAATACTTTCCGACCATGGATATTTAGAAATTGTAAACATTGCAAACTTTCTTGTGTTTCAACTTTTATCATTTCTGGAAATTAAATCTGAATCCCTCAAGATATTTTGTAAGGAAACATTGGAACTGTGGTGTCTAGCTTTCCATAAAGCACATGAAGTTGCTTTATAAGGCTGACTTTGACTGATGCTCTGCTCATGCGAAGTCCGATATGCACTTGATTGCACAGATGTTTGGAGTAATGAGATGCAGATGGCTCTGAATCTCAATATGTTCATGAGATCTGTTGAAACTGAACCATCTCTGATGGATCAACTGGATGGAAGATTGAATTCAGAAACGTATTCAATTGAGAAATATGTTATTCAAAAAGAAGGGCAGCACGGTGGCGCAGCGGTAGAGACCCGGATTCGATCCCGACTACAAGTGCTGTCTACAGAGTTTGTACATTCTCCCCGTGACCTGCGTGGGGTTCCTCCCAAATTCCAAAGACGTACAGGTTTGCAGGTTAATTGGCTTGGTATAAGTGTAAAAACTGACCCTAGTGTGTGTAGGGTAGTGTTAATGTGCGGAGGTCGGTGAGGACTCAGTGTGCCGAAGGCCCAATTTCTGCGCTGTATCACTAAACTAAACTAAACTAAGAACATTTTTAGAAAATAAAATCCAGAAGGTAACACATGTGGGCAACCTAAACACTAACGTTGAGTACATTTCATTCTTGAACAGAAAGTAAATTTTTTTTAAATTTCTGGTTTATTTCAGATATCCTGGAAAAGCAATTCAGAAATTAACGTCTGATTGCCATTAAGAATATCCGGGTGATTGCTGCAGTGCAAAGCATAAATCAACACACTGGTACACTAGAACCTTGTAGTTGTGAAAAAAATCACAGCATTAACTGGCAGGATTTAGTTATCTGTCCATTAAGGGTGAAGATATTTAATGTCATTGAAAATAATGGTAAAAGCCAATCTGTTTATAGCTGAGTGGTCTTGAAATCATCCTCACCCTGGATATCAACAATGTTTCGATGCTAGAGTGTTTGGAATGCTAGTTTCCATGCATAACTTGAAAATATCTCACAGTTTCTGCATACAGTTGCATAAACTGCAATAAAAGTTTCCAAAGGTGATGGACCAGGAGCTGAGAGTTCTCTTATACCTGCATTAAGGAGGCAATTAAAAGCACCTGAGCAATTACAAATGCCTGTGTCCCAAACATTATGGTGACGTGAAATGGAGAGACTATGTATAAACACTGCTGTAATTTCTACATGGTGAAACCAAAATGTATAAAAATGGCCTTTATTAAAATCTGATAGTGTGCACTTTAACCACATGTGATTTTTTTTTAAATTACAAATCTCAAATTATGGAGCAGAGGCAAATAAATAAATGATGGCCCTTTGTCCCAGACATTATGAAGGGCACTGTATCTCCCAGATTAAGAATGATGTGCTAAGCCATATAGCAATGGATATACTTGCACCCAATACATGGATATTTCCATCTCCAAAGTTGTGCCCTGAAGTGTCAGGGATTTGGGAGTCCTTCCAGTGTGTTCCTTGTTGCCTAGGTGCAAGAAATATGCCACTCTATTTTGTCTCACTGTTCAATGAGTTTATCCAGTTCTCAATGAAGGTAAGAACTGCATAAAAAAAGAATAGTGGTTTAATGAATCATTAAGGCTAGTGAAAGGAGAAAATCTATATAGTGATATCCCTTGTCACTTGTAATATTATTGTTTTTAGTAATGGCACATTAGAAACAAAAAGATACACTGCTGCAGTAACTCTGTGGGTCAGCAGCATCTCAAGAACACAGATAGGTGACAAATATACTTAGTTATGTTTAGCCCAACAGTGGATATTAATATTGTTGGGGTGAGGGGGGCTGGCGAGAATGGCCTAATGGCAAATATTGCAGTCATGTTCTTGTAGGTGCACACAATACCCAATTATCAGTGGTGATTAACTGCTTCTAAACTAATGGACTATAAATTGTTTAGTAGTTCGATGTGAAAGGTCTACGTTGTCTCCGAGTCATGTAATATGGATTTTTGGAAAATTACAGATCCCACCATTAATCAAAAAGTAAAATACTGCAGATTCCATAAATCTGAAGTAAAGTCAGAAAATTATGGAAATATTGAGCAGATCCGACAGCATCTGGAGATGGAAACAGTTAACACGAGCATTCATTTGAATTACAAGTGGGATTAAATGGATTTTTAAGTTGCAGATGACAAGGGGTGAATGTAATAACAAGTGAGGTGGACACAAAAAGAAACATCACCTTCAGCCAACAATAAACCATTGTTGGCTCCACCATTCCTTGATCATTGTTGCTGGCTTTCATTTGTCCTGTTGCATACCTTTCATTCATTTGTTCTTCGTATCTCTAGTTTCCCTCTCTCCTGACTCTCAGTCTGAAGAGACTAGATTGGTTACTTCACTTACTAACCAACGTAGCACTTTATTATTAGAAGCTCCGCCTCTACACTGTTCATATTATTGCAACCCAACTGGTGCTGACAGACTATGCTGCTACACAGTAGGCAACATGCTGAAGTGTGTTATATGTGCTTTACAATAAATACTGTTGTACCATGTTCGTGAGTATGACTGGGTCATTCGACAGAGACTAGACTCGAAAGGTCACCTATTCCTTTTGTCCAGGGATGCTGCATGATCCGCTTAGTTACTCCAGCATTTTGTGTCTATCTTTAGTGTAAACCAGAATCTGCATTTCCTTCCTAAAGATAAAGATTGTTGTTTTTAAAGTTGGAGCCATCTGAATGAAGTGTGAATAGTGGGAGATGAATGCGAAAAGAAGAAAATCTGAAATAAAAATTCACTGGAAAAGCTCAGCAGACTAACCAATATCAGTCTTGGAACAGTGTGGGAGCATTTAAAAGGTGAGTGGCAATTAGTGAAGTCATCTGAAGTCAGTTAACTTGAGGCAGGACAATTTAAAGATAACCATTGGATTGGTTGCAGCATCCAAATTGGCTAATTGAGCAGCTAATAAAAACAAGGCAAATTGCTGCAGAGCAGCCTATTAGGCATGTCCATGATGGGGCGGAGTGCTGTGCAGAGGTCATGTACAGGTCTTTGGCTCAAGAGTCTTAAATGCTGTGTGGAGGTCAGATGTGAGTCTTTGGCTCTGGCATCTTCAGCAAAGAGGCTGGGGCTATCGGAGGCAGATCGGATAAGGTTCAGTCTGCTCTGGTGTGTGAGTTGTTATTTTTTCATTTTTATTTCTCTCGTTCTTGGTTCAGTGGCAGTGGTGATGGCAGGTAAGTTGGTATAATGCTCTTCCTGCAGCATATAGGAAGTCAAGGAACCTGTTGGCGTCCCTGATGACTACAGCTGTTAGATTTGTGTCCAGGAGCAGCTCCTTAAAGACTGAGTTAAAAAAACTGAAGCAGCAGCAGCTGGCTGACCTCAGGACCATCCAGGAGAAGGCGTGCTTCTTGGATAACAAATATAGGGAGGTTGTCACGCCCAATGTCTGGGGAAAAGGAGGGTGACCACGAGGAAGGGAAATAGATCTTCAAATCGTGTGAACCCTCTTGAGTGCTGTTAGGAGGGATGACTTAGCAAAGCTGAGCAACAGTGCCAGGCAAGGCTGTGGCACCGAGCCTAGTGGTGCAGATGGGATTCTGTGGCAGCAGTCGAGAGTCCAGAATGGTGTCCAGGGTCCAGGAATGCCTGCATAATGTTCTCAAGGATGAGGGAAGCAGCTGGAAGTTGTTGTGCATGTTGGCACCAATGATGGGTAGGACAAGGAAAGAGATATGCAATACGAGTATAGGGAGTGAGGTAAAAGGCTGAAAAGCAGGACCTCCAGGGTAGTGAACTCTAGAATAGTGCCATGTGCTAGTGACGGTAGGAACAAATAGATAGGGGACATTAATGTGTTGCTGAGGAGTTGGTTCGGGGGGCAGGGATTCAGATTTCTGGACCAAAGGTTTCAAAGCTCATTTGGTTTCACGTGTACTAATTAAGGTACAGTGATATTCGTATTACTATTGGGATCTCTTCTGGGGCAGTGGTGACCTCTACAAGAGGGATGGGTTGCACCTTAACTAGAGGGGAACAAATATCTTGGCAGGCAGGCTCACCCAATCTTTCTCTTGGTACTGTGTCATGGTACTGGGTCACGGAAACCTTGGGTGGGGCCGCAAGGTCACCAGAGGTTTCCGTTCAGGTTTCCTAAGTGGGACAGGGGCATAACACTCCTGGGTGAAAAAGCAATTCTCTTGCACTTCTTCCAATGTAGTAAATTAATTTTAATGCTCACAATGTGGTCCCTTGTCTCCTTTGAAATTTACCCAACAGAATTAAAAATTGTCCACAGTATGACATGCAGTGATTGACCCCAATACAAAAATATTGATTAGAAATTCTAGAAACTCAGTCAATTTTGCTTCAACATTTGTATTTATAATTATAAAACAAATGTATTGTTCCTTTTTCAGTAAAAATAAAGATAATTAAGTGATATGCAATTATTTCCAATTAAACTATTGAAATGCTAATTTCATTCTACATTGGGTTGAAACTCAATATAGATTTTGAATTTCATTTGTGTTGCAAAGATAATAGCCAAGGATGGTGATGTGTTCTTGAAGAACACCCGTACCCTTCATATTTGTAATCTGCAAAACAAAAATGAAATGACTGTTTACCAGAATGGGTAACTATTATCATTCCCATTATTTTAGATTGTATTTTTAATATTTCTGGATTAGTAGAATGATTCTAGATGAATGATACGGAAACATGAGTTCAAATTCCACTATAGCATTAAGTTTACTCATTTCATCAATAAGATCTAAAATAAGGCTCATGAGACTTGTTGCCCGACCATTAAAATGTATCTGTTTCCCAAATGGCATACAGGAAAGGCAATGTGTATTCTTATCCTGCCCGGCCAGCATGTTACTTTGGGCACAGTTTTACTATTAACTGTCCTCTAACGGAATCAATGAGTTCGATCAAACTGATGCACATTGTGGGAGATCCTTTGTCACATGGTCTGCAGCAGTTTAATAAGGGGGCTTACCATTGTCTTGGTGAGCAAGTGGCAATGGTCTGTCTACCTTGTGATTGGATTTTCTAAAAACAAAATTTTCTCCTTTTATTCCTGCTCTGGTCCTTCAATGGCTTTTCCCTGTGGTTTATGTTCATTTTTACAATTAAAAAAAAAAAACATTCCTGGACTGTATGGGTCATCAATATGTGTCTCTGCTTTCAAGATTTCCTTTGTATTTCTTTGGCAATCACTTTTCTCTGATTCTATTTTCAACTTCTTCGTTAATTTCAGGGTCTGATTACACATATATACTGCACATTTTACCTTGAATTTGTATGGGCTAGAATGCTTAGTCATGTGGGTGTAGATGACCCTTCCCTGAAACATTGCTATATTTATTACAGAGACAGCAGCATTATGACATGTTGATCCTTATCATTGGATTTAATAAAAGATCTCTCAAACTTTGACGGTTTACTAGAAGTTACAGTTAATCAGGTAAAACCTGAAAGAATAATTTTGGTCCAGATAAAATCCATTTATATATCCAAGCATAGTAGTTCCACCTGGTTGTAATAATCTGCAGAAATTCTCCATCATATAATTAACATCTTATATTTGATATCATGAGACGGTCACCTAATTCAATATAATTAACTGCTGCATAAATATGTGGATAGGTCAAAATAAAAATTAGATCTTTTTTTCTCATTGATGAGAAAACAAAGCCCAAATGTTGAGGCAAATTGACTGGCCAGAATCTTGCTGAGCTCGCCCAATGGTAGTAATTAATAATCATTATAAGTAATGAGATTCCCGTCTTTTATCTTCTATGTAGCAACATTTGCAATTTAGCCTTGAGATTTGTCTTTGAGGCTGGGGCCAATCATCCATGGGAATATTAACCTAATACAAAGGTAGACAAAAAAGCTGGAGAAATTCAGCCGGGTGAGGCAGCATCTATGGAGCGAAGGAATACGCGACGTTTCGGGTCGAGACCCTTCTTCAGACTGATGTCAGGAAGGGGGGAGGGGGGAAGAAAGGGAGAGGCGGAGACAGGCTTTGGGAGAGCTGGGGAGGGGATTGATTGGTTCTGCGCTCGAGGAAGAATGAGGGCTTTAAGACCCGATAACCGACCTGATCTCCCGGTGGCTCAGAACTTCAACCCCCCCCTCCCCCTCCCATTCCGAATCCAACCTTTCCGTTCTGGGCCTCCATTGCCAGAGTGAGGCCCACCCAAAATTGGAGGAACAGCACCTCACATTTCGCTTGGTTAGTTTACACCCTAGCAGTTTGAACATTGACTTTTCCAATTTCAGGTAGTCCTTGCTTTCTGGATGGAGGTGTAGAGTGACTGGACATCCATAGTGTAGATGAGGGAGTGGGGGCCTAGACCAAAAAATCCCTGTCTACTAATACTCTCCTCCGCCTAGCGGAGCTGGTCCTTACCCTCAACAACTTTTCCTTTGAATTCTCCCATTTCCTCCAAATCCAAGGCGTAGCTATGGGCACGTGCATGGGCCCCAGCTACGCCTGCCTCTTTGTAAGGAACGCCGAACAATCCTTGCTCAAGGCGTACCGCGGCCCTATCCCCGAACTCTACCTACGCTACATTGACGACTGCATTGGTGCTACCTCCTGCACCCATGCAGAACTCACTGACTTCATCCATTTCACCACTAACTTCCATCCGGCACTCAAATACACCTGGACCATTTCCGACATCTCTCTACCGTTTCCAGACCTCACTATCTCCATCGCAAGCAACAGACTACTGACCGACATCTACTTCAAACCCACTGGCTCCCATGGCTATCTGGGCTACACTTCTTCCCACCCTGCTTCCTGTAAGGACTCTATCCCCTACTCCCCATTCCTCTGTCTACGGTGGCTTCTGCACCCAGGATGAGGTGTTCCAAACCAGGGCATCGGAGATGTCCTCATTCTTTAGGAAACGGGTTCCCCTCTTCTATTATAGATCAGGCTCTCACCAGGGTCTCTTCTATATCCCGTAGCTCTGCTCTCACTTCCCATCCCCCTACTCGTAACAAGGGCAGAGTTCCCCTTGTCCTCACCTTCCACCCTACCAGCCATCACATACGACATATAATCCTCCAACATTTTCGCCACCTCCAGTGGGATCCCACCACTGGCCACATCTTCCCATCTCCCCCCCTTTCTGCTTTCTGCAAAGACAGTTCCCTCCATAACTCCCTTGTCATTTTTGTCCCTTCCCACTCAAACCAGCCCTGGTACTCCTGGTACTTTCCCTTGCAACCGCAGGAAATGCTACACTTGTCGCTTTACCTCTCCCCTCAACTCCAAGGACCCAAGCCGTCTTTCCAGGTGAGGCAGAGGTTCACCTGCACGTCCTCCAACCTCATCTATTGCACCCACTGTTCCAGTTCGCAATAACCGACCTGATCTCCCGGTGGCTCAGAACTTCAACCCCCACCCACCCCCTCCCATTCCGAACCCAACCTTTCCATTCTGGGCCTCCTCCATTGCCAGAGTGAGGCCCACCGCAAATTGCAGGAGCAGCACCTCACATTTCACTTGGATAGTTTACACCCTAGCAGTTTGAACATTGACGTTTCCAATTTCAGGTAGTCCTTACTTTCTCCCTCCTTTCCCTCCCCTTCCCAGCTCTCACAGCCTACTGTCTCCGCCTCTTCCTTTCTTTTTCCCGCTCCGACATCAGTCTGAAGAAGGGTCTCGACCTGAAACATCGCCTATTCCTTCGTTCTATAGATGCTGCCTCTCCCACTGAGTTTCTTCAGCTTTTTTGTCTACCTTCGATTTTTCCAGCATCTGCAGTTCTTTCTTAACCTAATACAATGTTCATTTGTGACTTGGGACTATTTATTTTTGTTTGAAGAAAGTAATTTTTTTAAATTACATTAGACTACAAAGGATCATAGTCTCTTGAATCACCTCTGATATTCACTAACACGATGCAAGATCACTCAAGTTACATTTCCAGCTGATCCCCACAATTCTTAATTCTATTATTAGTCTAAAAATTTGATATTAAATATACTATGAACACTGCACTATATCTTTAGTTTTTCGAAATTTCTGATCCCATGGAGAATACATTGCAAAATATATTTATTTGCGCAATCTACAATTGGGCAAATTAATCTACAATTGGTGAGGGAGAAGAGTAGAACGGAGGTGTCAGTGTTGCAGTTGAATAAAGGGGCCATGAGGGAGGAGCTGGCCAAAGTTGACTGGAAAGATACACTAGCAGGGATGACAGTGGAACAAAAATGGCAGGTGTTTCTAGGAATAGTACAGGTGCAGGATCAGTTCATTCCTAGGAGGAAGAAAGATTCCAAGGGGAGAAAGGGACGACCATGGCTGACAAGGGACGTCAGGGACAGTATAAAAATTAAAGTGAAGAAGTACAACGTAGCAAAGATGAGCTGAAAGCAAGAGGATTGAGTAATGTTTAAAGAACAACAGAAGATAACCAAAAAGTGCTGACATGTGTGGAAAATTGGTTGGCAGACAGGAAACAAAGAGTAGAGATTAACGGGTCCCTTTCAGAATGGCAGGCAGTGACTAGTGGGTACCGCGAGGCTCGGTGCTGGGACCGCAGCTATTTACAATATACATCAATGGTTTGGATGAGGGGATTCAAAGTAACACTAGCAAATTTGCAGATGACATAAAGCTGGGTGGCAGTGTGAACTGTGAGGAGGATGCTATGAGAAAGCAGGGTGACTTTGACTGGTTGGAGGAGTTGGCAGATGCATGGCAGATGAAGTTTAATGCGGATAAATGTGAGGTTATCCACTTTGGTAGAAAAACCAGGAAGGCAGATTACTATCTGAATGGCGTCAAGTTGGGGAAAAGGGGAAGTACAATGGGATCTGGGGGTCCTTGTACATCAGTCTATGAAAGTAAGCATGCAGGTACAGCAGGCAGTGAAGAAAGCGAATGGCATGTTGACCTTTATAACACGAGGAATTGAATATAGGAGCAAAGAGGTCCTTCTGCAGTTGTACCGAGCCCTAGTGAGATCGCACCTGGAGTATTGTGTGCAGTTTTGGTCCCCAAATTTGAGGAAGGACATTCTTGCTATTGAGGGAGTGCAGCGTAGGTTTAAAAGGATAATTCCTGGGATGGCGGGACTGACATGTGCTGAGAGAATGGAGCAGCTGGGCTTGTACACTCTGGATTTTAGAAGGATGAGAGGATATCTCATTGAAACATTTAAGAACTTGGACACGCTAGAGGCAGGAAACATGTTCCTGATGCTGGGGGAGTCCAGAACCAGGAGCCACAGTTTAAGAATAAGGAGTAAGCCATTTAGAACGGAGACGAGGACACACTTTTTCGCACAGAGAGTGGTGAGTCTGTGGAGTGCTCTGCCTCGGAGGGCAGTGGAGGCGGGTTCTCTGGATGCTTTCAAGAGAGAGCGAGATAGGGCTCTTAAAAAGAGCAGAGTCGGGGGATATGGGGAGAAGGCAGGAACGGGGTACTGATTGGGGATGATGTTCATATGATCAGCCATAAATTTCCCTCTTTCTGATATCTGCAACACATGCTACTTCCTGACAGTCAGAAGATGGGTAATTTATCCCTGGCACCAATGGCTAAAAGAGAAGTATCCAAAGGTCGCTTGCCTTCTGAACTTCCATCATTGAGCCTGAAAAAGTGAAAAGTGCCCTACATCTCGCCCAATGACATCACAAATTCACTTATAGTGGCACATAGAGTTTAATCATGGAGTCATACAGCATGAAAACAGGCCCTTTTGCCCAACATCTATATGCCCACCAAGGTTCCCCATCTACACTAACCCCCACCTACCTGTGTTTGGCCCACATCCGGCTAAACCTTTCGTATCGCTGTACCAGCGCAAATGTCTTTTCAATATTGTGATCGTGCTTGTCTCAACTAGCTCCTCTGGCAGCTCATTCCATATACTCACCGCCCTTTGTGTGAAAAAGTTGCTTCTCTGGTTCCTATTAAATCTTTCTCCTCTCACCTTAAACCCAAGTCCTCTGGTTCTAGATTCGCCTACTCTGGGGAAAAGATAGTGCATTTATCCTATCCACTCCACTCGTGATCTTCTATACCTCTATAAGAAATCCTCTTATCCTCCTGTGCTCCAAGGAATAAATTCTTACCCTACACAATCTCTCCCTATATCCCAAGCCCTCGAATCCTGGCATATCCAATCTCATCTACTGTATCCCAGTGTGGGCTCTTGTATATCGGCAAGACCAAGTGCAGACTTGCTGATCGCTTCGCTGAACACTTACACTCAGTCTGCCTTGGCCTACGCAATCTCGGTTGCCAAACATTTGAACTCCCCTTCCCGTTCCGATACTGACCTTTCTGTCCTGGGCCTCTTCCATTGTCAGAGTGAGGCCACACATAAATTGGAGGACAGCATCTCATGTATTGCTTGGGCAGTTTACAACCCAGCAGGATGAATGATGATTTCTCTAATTTCAAGTAACTCTTGCATTGCCCCCCCCCCCCCCCCCCCCCCCCCCCCCCCCCCCCCCCCCAACCCAAATAATTCTACAGGTTCCACTGTCTGCGTGCATCTGCAGTTCCTTCCTACACATTGTGTTTATCACAATACACCAAGGGTGGCCTGACCAATATCTTATACAACATAGTAACAATGAAGAAAGTAATTGTCTTATTTTGTTTTAATTAAATATTTGTAATTATTTTGTTTTTCTACTTCAAATGAACATTTTTAATTAAAATGTTAATTATTATTTTTAATTACTTCAATGTTTGCAGTTTTTACATATTCCTTAACGTCAGAAGCATTAAACTGTTAAACTCAATGACAGCTTTAATAGAGAGAATAGCTCCATCCCCAGAAATAGTTTGATTAGAGAGCACGGGTGGGCAGCCTAGTAAGGCTCTTCATCCAGCCAGAATGTGCACATGTTAAACCCACTTCACCACAATCTGGCTGAGCTGGAGATGTCTCAACCGACTGCGACCCGGGGCTGGGCGGTCAAGGGTGACAATGCACAAATGAGGCTACATCGAGGGTACAAAAACCTGTGGCTGTGGCACACAGACCCAGACAATGCAACACCTACTGCAATGCCCATTGCTGGATAATCCATGTACTACTGCAGACCTTGCACTTAACACTCCAATAGTGCAACGATGTATACAGCAGTGGCGAGCCACTATATTGCATAAGGACATGAAAAAAGACCACAATCCAGCCCATTAGAAGCACTAGAAAAGCTCTTGCCTAAACCTAAAAAAGTGGCCGTGAAGCCTGCTAGAGTTTGATGTGACTGAACCAGTAATGTTTAGAGCAGTATTTTTAGGTGGTCAGATGATAAGGTGACATTAAACCTTTTGTACTCGGAGATAAATTCATTGGAGCTTCTTACCTTGATCTTTGTGATGAAGACAGTCCTGTCTTATAGCAAAGTCAAATTTCAAGTCCTTTGAGGAAATAACCCGAGAGAGGGCAAACCAATGGACCTACCAAATTTGGGTTTCTATAATACATTCAATAAGATGCCGCAAGGTAGATATTATATTAATATTTTTCATCCCTTGTTTATTGAGAAGAACATGGTTCCTACATTTGGAGAGGCATGGACTGATTAGGAATATTCCGTTTTTTTAAGTGATCACCAAAAAGATTGATGAGTGAACACTCTATGTGGTCATTAGGAAGGCCTTGACCCACATGGTAGGCTAGTCTGGAAGGGTGAGCTAGCCGATTGGATTCAAAACTGGATCGGAGGAAGGTGTCAAAGGGTAGTTGTGGAGGATTGTTTTTCTGATTGGAGTGGATTGTTGCAGGGGATGGTGCTGGGTCCGCTGTTGTTTGCTGTCTACATTAACAATTTGGATGACAATGTTGTTAACATTGCTAATAATTTTGCGGATGATACCAAATTGGTGATATAGTGGACAATGAGGAAGGATGTAGTTTTTAGATAGTGAAGATGGTTGTCAAATATTGCAGCAAGATCTTGATTGGTTGGGCAGGTGGCCCTCGGGGATGGCTGATGTAATTTAATGCAGTGAAATGTTAGCTTTTGCATTTTCGGAAGCCTGACATGTCCAGGACCTGCACAGAGAATGGTCGGGCTCTGGGAAGTGTTGTAGAGCAGAGGGATCTAGTAGTGCAGGCGCATAGTTCCTTGAAAGTGGAGTCACAGGTAAATAGGATGGTCAAAAAGGCATTTGTTACATTGGCCTTCATCAGTCGGAATACTGAGCACAGAAGTTGGGAGGTCATGCTGCAGTTACATAAGATGTTGGCGAGGCCACGTTTAGAGTTGGTGAGGCCACGTTCAGTTCTGGGCACCATGTTATAGGAGAGATGTTGTGAAGCTGGAAAGGTACAGAGAAGATTTACAAGGATATTGCCAGGACTCAAGGGCCTGAGCTGTAGAAAGAGGTTGAGCAGGCTGGGACTCCATTCCATGGAGCACAGGAGGATGAGTGGTGATCTTATAGAGGTGCACAAAATTATGAGAGGAATAGATCAGGTAAACGCACAGTCTCTTGCCCAGAGTAGGGGAATGGAAAGTTCTATTGTGTATTATGCTCTTTTTGATTGTATGGTTGCATGGCAACTCATTTCTCTGTACCTTAATTGGTGCATGTGACAAATAAATGTGAACTTGAGCTTGGAGAACCAGAAGACATAGATCTAAGGTGAGATGGGAAAGAAGGAACCCCAGGGTTAACTTTTTTAACACACGTGGTGCATGCATGAAACAAGCTACTGGTAGAAGTAGTTGAGGCATGTACTATTTCAATGTTTGAGAAACATTTAGACTGGTACATGGGTAGTATGGCTTTAGAGGGATATGGGCCAAACTCAGGCTGGTGGATCTGGTGTAGATGGGAAAGGTTGGGAAAGTTAAGCCTGTTTCCATGCTGTATGACCCCATGACACTGACTCCTTTTCTAGAAACAAAAACTGCAAGTTGCAGAAGGACACAAAGTGCTGGAGTAACTTAGCAGGTCAGGCAGTATCCCTGGGGAACATGGATAGGTGATGTTTCAGGTTGAGACCCTTCTTCATACTCCAGGAAGGATATTGAAGTTTGCATCAGAATCTAAATCAGTTGTAAATTTATATGATTTAGATTAAGGGCAAATTTGCTGCAAATTGCATTAAAAAGTAAGGAAAGGTGGAGGAAATGTGAAATTGTTTCTTTTAGTTGAAATTTTTCCAATAATCAACTGAATGGCGACAGATCACAGAGCGCTGGATGTTGAAGGATGAGGTGTCCATGTGCACAATCTGCACAAGGCTAGTATGGGTAGTTAACAGCCATCACAATGTGTTGCAAGCAATTCAGATAAGATTTTCTGTACCAATACCATGAATGACAAAGACACAAGAACTGCGGCTGCTGGAATCTTGAGTAAACCACAAAGTGCTGGAGTAACCCAGCGTGTCAGGCAACATTTCGATACTTGGTTATTCAGAGGACATTGATATGTCACGTTTCAGGGCGGATTTCTTCTTCAGACTCCTTGAATGACAGGTTGTTTTATGCGGAGACTTTGGTCAGTTTAGGATTTTATGCTGAAGTTTTGAAGAGTGAGAGGTGATGAGATTGAAACATAAATCCTCTTTGACAGGTTGATGTGTAAAGAATGTCTCCCCACCTGTGCGAATCTAAAACTCGGGTCATTGTTTATGAGTAAGGAGTCGGGCATTTATCACTGAGATGAGGGCCTTCAGTGGAAGCAGATATTTCTGAATATTTGCTGTCTCCTTGTGTACTGCCTCGGTGAAGTCTACTATTCTTCCACTGCAATCATTGCACGTTCTACTTGTCTATAATTGTGCTCATCTATGGTATGATGGTATTGGAATGGATGCAAAACAAAGAATGGCATTGTATCTAGGTACATGTGACAATGAGGTATCATTGAACCATTGATATCTTTGATAGGCAAAGAGGTACAAGGTAGATAATATGAAGTTCAGGTAACAGTCAGATAAGCCATGACCTAATTAAATGGAATAGGTGTGAGTGGATGACCTGCTTTTAACGTAGGTTTTTGTGGAATTACTGAAAACCCTGTCAAACCCAGCTTCAAGTCTCTGTAAGACTTTGACTTGAGTATTGTTTAGCTGTACAGGGATAGGAGGACCTAATAACGGGAAATTATTGACCTGAAATGTTAGGCAGATAATGTGTGACCTGAATGTTACGTTTTGTTTAAAGATTTAATGTATTTTGCTTTTGTTGCAAGAATAATTGACATGAATTGGGTTTTGTTCAATGTCATTGTAACAGGACATTAAGAGAATGTTACCAGGACTGGAAGGGTGGGTCATTTCTGTGAACCAGAGAGGGGCTACAGAGATCTGAGGATCCAGACAGGTTAAAATAAGTGGGACAGAGCAAGAGTTGTAGTTAAGCTCAAGCTAACTTTAACCTCAGCTGTGAAAGATAACATTCTATTTTAAATAGTAGGATTTGTTATTGAATAGAAATAGTTAAAAGTCTAAAAACTTTGCAGCTAAAGTAAAAGGAAAGGTCATCACCTTCAAATCCCATGATGCTAAGGAATGCAAAGTTGCAGAGAAGAATACTACCCTTCAGCACGTTTTTAAAAGTCCTATAGCCTAGTAAAATGAATTTCTAGTTTATTTTCTAAATTCTTATGATGTCTAAGTCTGAAATTTAAATAGGCCAACTGGAGCCTGGTATTGATTGCTGTTGTTCTGTGGAATACATTGCATCTTCGTTAAAAGCAAATGACTTAATGTTGTTTATTTCTTAATGCTATTTTAATTATAATACTCCAGTATAAAGTAACCAATTGAAGAAACACTTCCAATTGTTATGTAAAATATTGTCTGTTCTATCTAGCTGAAAATGATTGTTCCATTTTACATGCTATATGGTGCCGTTAACCATGGGGATTGTTGAAGGCAGTAATTTCCATTCATTCAGTAGCGTTATTATAGATGTTTAATGTTCAATTGTAAAATGTGACAATTAGTGAGATTATGGAACCCCACAGATAACTAATCAAGATATCATGTAAACATATGCATAGATGAGGTAATCGCACGTGAATGTGCCGCTGTTGTGGTTGATAGTTGCTACTGAATACGCAACAGAAATAGATGGGTGCTTTATGGAAATTTGAACTTGGCTTGTTAAAATGGAAGCTTTCTATCTCTGCCTGTTCCATTAGTACCATGGTACTAAAATTTAAAATATAAGTTGTGAAGTTAATCTTAAAATGAATATTTATATCTGTTGAAAATAACACAATGTTGAGTAATATCAGATCTATTTTCTGTGCTTGAATATTGATTTCAGAACCTAAATTAAGGTTGCATATCGAGAACGCATATCACTGATGTGAATTATGTGACGTGGGCTCCACCTGGTGGCGATAAGTAGATCACGCAAGCCACAGAATTCACAGCATTAAAATAATCCATTAATATTATTGATGTTACTTCAATTTCTATTGATCTACTTGTTAGTTTTATGGGATGTAATTTTGGTGATCGCAATTCTACAAGAGCTCCCAAAGTATTCATGCATAATGGCTTATAAAAGAGCCTATATAAAAGCCCCTTTCTACCTAAATTTGAGAAAATTAAGATTTAAAAAAATGTCCAATTTATTGAACAAATACACCAGAAACAAATGGCTCGGCATAGCACGTGATTTCTGCTACAACACATGAAATTAAAGGCAAGGATAGAGGATGACCGGTTTGATGGTTTCACTGCTGCACAGTAGTACAGCGGTAGAGTTTCTGCCTTACCGTGCCAGAGACCCAGGTTCGATCCTGTCTGTGGGTGCTGTCTGTACAAAGTTTGTACGTTCTCCCTGTGATCATGTGGGTTTTCTCCGAGGTGCTTTGGTTTCCTCCCGACTCTAAAGACATACAGGTTTGTAAGTTAATTGGCTTTTGTAAAATTGTAAATTGTCCCTAGTGTGTAGGATAGCGCTAGTGTACGGGGATTGCTGGACTCGGTCGGCCAAGGGGCCAGTTTCTGTGCTGTATCTGCAAATTAAACTAAACTAAATAGTCTGGTTCAGCTGCGATTGTTAAACTGAAGATTACCAGACAGTAACTGAAGCGAGTTTACAAATCGTATGTGCCATTAAAATGGAAATAATTCATAGGATTTTTTTAAAATTGAAATATTCAGCATGGAAACAGGCCCTACGGCCCATCAAGTCCATGCCGACCATCGATCACCCATTCACGCTAGTTCTTTGTCATCCCACTTTTACACCTACACTCTTCATACTAGAGGCAATTTATGGCGGCCAATTAATCTACAAACCTGCATGTCTTTGGGATGTGGGTGGAAATTGGAGCGCTCGGAGGAAACCCATGTGGTCACAGGAAGAACATGCAAGCTCCACACAAACAGCACCCGAGGTCAGGATCAAACCCGGGTCTGGCGCTGTCAGACAGTGGCTCTACCAGATGCACTACTGTGCCGCTCTAAGCTTTTAGCAAAGCAATTACACAGAATTACATAGCTCAAAAGTTCCTAAATATTTTCCATTTCTGTAAGTAATGTTAGGATGTTAGCAGGGCTGGAGACCAAGCTACACTGGGAATTTTTATGTTTGGAACAAATGAGTTTAAAGGGATGCAGGAGTAACCTTACGAAGGAAATCAAGATGGCAGAAAGGGGACATTTGATAGCTCTGGCAGAAAAACTGCAGGAGAATCCAAAGAAATTCTATGTACACTAAGGGAAAAAGAGTAACGAGGGAGAGAATCCGGACCCTCAGTAAACCAAAGTGGACATGTGTCTAAAGCTGCAGAAGATGGGTGGGGTCATTAATGACTCTTTCTCCTCACTTTTTACTGTGGAGAAAGACACATAGACTAGAGAACTTGGGAAATTTAGTGGGAATGTCTTGGGAATCGTCTACATTGCAGAAGAGGAGGTGCTGGACATCTTAAAACATACGCAGGCAGATACATTTCCAGGACCTAATCCGGTATACGCAAGAATATTGTGGGAAGTTAGAGAGGAAATGTGGGAGCCCTGGTTGGGACATTTGCATCATCATTAGCCGAGGTTCCACATGACTGGAGGCTGGTTAATGTTGTGCCCTTATTTAAGAAAAGCTAAAAAAAAAATCCAGGAACTGTAGACCAGTAAGCCTGACATCTGTGGTAGGTGGATATTGTTTGTGAATGATCCACAACAACACACATAGTGAAAGATCAATCTTTATTCCATAAGCAATCAGGAACATTTAAACTGCCAGCCATTCACATCCAGCTCGGCGTGCCTTGTGAGAGCCGGCTGACTTTGCTAGTGTACAGCTGTGTAGTACCGTAATACCATGTAAAGGGTGGCATGCACATGTGTAGTGGAGATTATAAATGACATGGATTAATAAGGGTTAATCTACAGTTATTGGAAGAGATTTTGAGAGAAAAGGTGCACATGCATTTGGAAATATGGGGATTGATAAGGGATAATGAACACTGCTATGTGTGTGGGAGATAGTGTCTCACAAATTTGATTGAGATACTTGAAGTAACCAAGAAGGTAGATGTAGGCAAGGTGATATATGTAGTCGATATAGAGTTTAACAAGGCCTTTAATAGGTTTGCACATGCATGATAGGCAGCTGTGGAAGGTTAGAACTAGCTCATTGGATCTAGCTAATTGAAGAAGGGTCCTGACCCAAAACATCACCTATCCACGACCCCCAGAAATGCTGCCCAACCTGCTGAGTTACTCCAGCACATTGTAACGTTATCTGGAAGCAAAAATACTTTGATGGTAGGAAGTGGTGGATGCCGGTGCAAAGTATCCTCTTGGACTGGAGTCCTGTCGCTAGTGGGGTGCACCTCATTGTTGTTGGGCCCCATTGTTGTTTGTTGTCTACATGAATGATTTGGATTTGAACGTACTAGGCAGGGACAGTAAGTTTACAGATGGCACTAAAATAGTTGGAATGTGAACATGGTTTTCAAGAAATATAGCGGGATCTTGATCAGCCGGGTAAATGTCCTGAGGAATGGCTAATAGAATTCAGATAAGTGTGAGTTATTACATTTGGAAAGTCAAAATGGGGTAGGACTTTTACAATAAATGTTAGGGCCCTGGAGAGTGTTGCAGAACAGAGAGAACAAAGTACAATTAAATAGTTCCCTGAAAGAGGCGGCACAGGTGTGTACAGTGGTGAAGAAGACACACTGGTCTTCATCAGCAAGGGCATTGAGTGTAGAAGTTGAGACGTTATGTTGTAAATGTTGCTGAGGTTGCACTTAGAGTATTGTGTTCAATTTTGATGACCCTGCTATAGGAAAGATGCCATGAAGCTGGAAAAGATGCAGAAAAGAGGTTTCCGGGACTCAGAACTGAGTTATAAGGAGTGGCTGGATAGACTTTATTCCCTGGAGCGTGGGAGACTGAGAGGTGATCTAATAGAGATGTACAAAATTAAGAGAACAGATATGGTGAACGCACACAGCCTTTTTTCCCAGCGTAGGGGAATCAAGAACTAGAATCGAGGGCATAGATTTAAGGTGAGAAATGTAAGAGTAACTTTTTCACACAGGGTGGTGGGTATATGGAACGAGCTGCCAGAGGCGGTGGTTGAGGCAGGTACCGTAACATTTGAAAGACATTAGGACAGGTATTATAGATAGGAAAGGCAGAGGGATATAGGTCAAACGTAGCCAAATGGGACTTGCTTAGATGGGCATCTTGGTTGGCATGGGCGAGTTTGGTTAAAGTGCCTGTTTCGATGCGATGTGACTGTATGCTTTCCTTAACGGACACTGTTACGTTAATTAATAGATTAAAATTGAAATGAAGAAAGTTGTCTTTGTGCGGTGGGTATCTGGAAAATTCAAAGCTGGTGGTGTGTGGAAAGCCCTGCCTGGTTAATCAATACCCAGATGAGCACTTCCTAACACGTGGCCCGCCCTTGCCTGTAAACCACAAACTATGAGGTGGGATTCATTTAAACAGTTAGTTTTGATTGGCATTGACACAAGGCATTATAGGTTCCTGTACCATGAATCGCTGTGAATCTTTGACCATCTGATGTAAATTGTTAATTTTGATCAATGATATGTACAGTATTGAAAACCATATTATGAATAGATTGGAGGGATAATTGCGAAGTAATTGTTCTTTCAAGTCGGCTCCTCTACAAACATTTAGTGAAATACAAGTGAAATATTGCAGATATTGGAGTTTAAAAATAAAAGTGAGACAAAGTGTGATCAGCCATTTGGGGAGTATCTGCCGCGGGAAAGATGCAATTAGTTTTGGTTCCATGACCTTTCTCATTGTCATGAAAGCTGTGAACTTGTCGAGAGTAATGATATTCTGTGGTTTTGTTTCAATATTACAATGATTGTTCACGTATTCACACCATAATGTTCAAAGTCTGAAGCATTAATCATCAATTTTCACTGCCAAGGTGTGCGGTGCTCTTGTTCAAATGAGCTATTATGTTTGGTTACTGACCTGTATTATAATAAATTAAGCAGATTGAAGAGAGGAATCTAATACAAATTGGAACTAACTGATGTCTTCCATCAGTAGAAAATAAGACTTGCAGAGTTTAAAGTGTCATGTGTATTTGAGTTTGTTGTCTATTGTTTATTGCCAAGTTTATTGTCAGATGTATAAATAAGATCAGGTACAGATACAATGAAGGTCTTGTAGACACAACTCGGACAAAACATAAATAATACATAAACTGCACTAAATTACACATCACAACATTCTGTAAGAGTAAAAAGAAAAAAAACTGCTAAATAACTAGACATTAGTGCAAAACAAAATTAGAAAAAAGCACAAGTCTATGGTAGTGCAAGAGGTGGCTTGTAGTGTGCTGTTGTTGAGGTCGGATTAGGGATGAGCAATAGCCTGATGGTTGAAGGCACGTAGCTGTTCCTGAACCTGGTGGCATGTGACTTCAAGCTTCTAAATCTCATGCCTGATGGTAGCAGCGGGAAGAGGACATGGATCCTTGATTGTAGATTGTACCACCTTGAGGCAGGCAGCTCCAAAGATCTTAGAGCGCTCCGCTATAAGATCTTTGGGCAGCTCCTCGTGTAGATGCTTTAGATGGTGGGGAATGCCATGCCCATGATGGACCAGGCTGAGTCCACTATCCTTTTGCAAATGGGTGGTTTTGCAGATAGTGACGATGGTTGTGAAAAATTGCAGCAGGATGTTGATCGATTGGCCAGGTGGGCTGAGGAACGGTTGATGGAATTTAGATAAAAGTGAGGTGTTGCATAATGGGAAGTCTAACAGTGAATTGTAGGGCTCTGGGGAGTGTTGTAGAGCAGAGGGATCTAGCAGTGCAGGTACATGATTCCTTGAAGGTGGTCACAGGTAGATTGGGTGGTCAAAAAGGCTTTTGGCACGTTGGCCTTCATCAGTCAGCGTATTGAGTGGAGAAGTTGGGAGGTCATATTGCAGTTGTATAAGATGTAGGTGAGGTCACATTCAGAGTATCGTTTTCAGTTCTGGGTGCCATGTTATATGAATGATGTTGTCAAGATGGAAAGGATACAGAGAAGATATACGTGGATATTGCCAGGACTAGAGGGTTTGTGCTATAGAGAGAGATTGAGTAGGCTGGGTCTCTATTCCTTGGAGTATAAAGGGTGATCTTATAGAGGTCTTAAAAACCATGAGAGAAATAGATCGGGTAGATGCACAGTCTCTTGTCCAGAGTAGGTGAATCACCAGAGGACCAGAGGATATGGGTTTAAGGTGAAGGAGGAAAGATGTAATAGAAATCTGAGGGGTAACTTTTTCACACAAAGGGTGATGGGTGTATGGAACAAGCTGCCAGAGGAGGTAGTCAAGGCAGGAACTATGCCAATGTTTAAGAAACAGTTAGGTAGGTACATGGATAGGACAGGTTTGGAGGGATATGGGTCAAACAGGGGTAGGTAGGACTATTGTAGCTGGGACATGTTGGCTGTTGTGGGCAAGTTGGGCCGAAGGTCCTGTTTCCACACTGTATGACTCGATGACTCTGCAGCCTTTTGTGTTCCCGTGTTGTTGCATTGCCATACCAGGCCCAGATGCAAACAGTCAGAATACCTTCTATGGTGCATGTACAGTGACGTGCCAAATCTCTTTAAGACAGTAGAGGCACTGGTGCGCCATCTTCATGTTTGCATCTGTGCGCTGGGCTTGACAGGTCACCAAAGATGTTAATCCCTAGGAATTCAAAGCTGCTAATTCTCCACCTTTGAATCACCAATAAAAACTGGAATATGGTCTCCTGTCCTCCCGTTCTGAAGTCAACTATTAGTTCCTACCACTGTGGCCAGGCTTGGCCACTGTTGAGGTTTTGGATTTAGGCACTTTAAACAAATAATCAATAGTTCCTGCTTCTATAATCCTGCCAGGCAGAGTTCCTGGGTGAATAAACCGATTGTTTAAAATGTATGCTTCCTAGTTTTTTATCTTGGTGGGGTTGTGAGTAAAGAACAGAATGTAAAGTGGGTCAGAGGGTATGGACAAGTTGAGTTGTTGCATGAAATACAATGCACGAAGAGAAGTGTACTGGTTAAATAGTGAGAATTCTACACTTGATCATGGGGGAATTTTTTTTTTAACTTTCTGTTGTATCGCTGCCTCCCAAAATCTTTTAAACTTCTATCAGGTCAACCCTCGGCCTTCTTCACGCCAGGGAAATCAAATCCAGTCAATAACCTGGTGAGTCTTCTCAGCACTCTCTCCTGCACAAGCACATCCTCCAGTGTGGTGGCCAGAACCACACAAAATACTCCAGGTTCAGTTCAACACAGTGGTTTATAAAGTCGCAACATGATCTAAAAAACACTATACAATTTTTACATTATTTCTCTGCTATTCCATTCTTTGTCCCAGCTAATGCCCTGGGTACATGTGACAATAAACTAAACTAGCGTTCCATATTCTATTTTTGGTCACATGATCTTACAAACCAATAACTGCAATTGAAGGCTTTCCTTCCTATGCACCATGTCCAATTCATCTACTGCCTATACCTGTGCAATACCTTTAATGTAAAGTCACTAATAGAAACATAGAAATTAGGTGCAGGAGTAGGCCATTCGGCCCTTCGAGCCTGCACCGCCATTCAATATGATCATGGCTGATCATCCAACTCAGTATCCCGTACCTGCCTTCTCTCCATACCCCCTGATCCCCTTAGCCACAAGGGCCACATCTAACTCCCTATTAAATATAGCCAATGAACTGGCCTCAACTACCCTCTGTGGCAGAGAGTTCCAGAGATTCACCACTCTCTGTGTGAAAAAAGTTCTTCTCATCTCAGTTTTAAAGGATTTCCCCCTTATCCTTAAGCTGTGACCCCTTGTCCTGGACTTCCCCAACATAGGGAGCAATCTTCCTGCATCTAGCCTGTCCAACCCCTTAAGAATTTTGTAAGTTTCTATAAGATCCCCTCTCAATCTCCTAAATTCTAGCGGGTATAAACCAAGTCTATCCAGTCTTTCTTCATAAGACAGTCCTGACATCCCAGGAATCAGTCTGGTGAACCTTCTCTGCACTCTCTCTATGGCAATAATGTCCTTCCTCAGATTTGGAGACCAAAACTGTACGCAATACTCCAGGTGTGGTCTCACCAAAACCCTGTACAACTGCAGTAGAACCTCCCTGCTCCTATACTCAAATCCTTTTGCTATGAAATATGAATATAGAACAGTACAGCACATGAACTGTCCCTTTGGTCCACAATACCAAGACTATTTGTGATTATAAAATAAAAGTTTCCCCACATACCTACATTAAACTTTTCTCATCTCACCTTACAGTTATGGCCTCTGGTGTTTAAATTTTCCATCCTGGGAAAAATATTCTGACTGCCTCTGCTATTTATGACTCTCATAATTTTATATACTTTCATCAGGTCTCCCTGCAACCTCTGGTGTTCCAGAGAAACCAATTCAAGTCTGTCCAACCTCTTCCTGTAGCTGATACCCTTAATCCAGACATCATTCTGGTAAACCTCCTCTGCACCTTTTACAAAGCCTCCACATCCTTCCTGTAAAGGGGTAACCACTATGATGGGGCTAACAATATCTGTTGCAAAAAGCCAGGGATTGAACACTGTGCCTTGTGGAGCCCCCAGGGTAATAACGTCCGGTTGCACAAACACATTGTCAATCGTTGCCGTTGAGTTCTACCCACTTCACTTATTGTGGATGCAATTTGCTATTTATCCCTTGGTTACAGTGCATCTTTACTTTTTTTGACCATTCTATCAAAAGTTTTGCCTTAAACCCACACAGACTACATCAAATACAGTCTCCCATCAACCATCCTTGTTATCTCTTCAAAAAAAAGTCAAGGAAGTTTGTTAGACATGATCTTCCCTTAACAAATCCACGGCAGCTGCCCTCTATTAATATCTCTAATTGAAGGTTTATATTTTCTCCCAAAAGTGCATTCAATAATTTGCCCACCAAATTTAAATGAGCAGACCTGTAATTCCTTTCATTTAAATAAAAGAATGGTACATTAGCAGTCTTACAATACTCTGACTCCACTCCTGTAGCCAGAGGAAAAAATGAAGAAGGTCAGTCTGCAATTTTGCTTCTTTTCAGAGTCTGGGTTATATTTCATCTGGTTCCGATGATTTATCAATTTTTATACATGCTGTTCAACGTTAATACTCTGTCGTTGTGTCTGTTTATCTCATCTAGTGTTTCACCAAATTCTTCCTTTTACTGCAATTGTCCCTGTTTGTGAAGCCAGCTGCAGCATTCATTAAGAACGCTACCCACATCTTCCACCTCCGCGGGCAGGTTGTTTTTTCGTCTGGAAAAAGCTCAATTTCCTTAATTACCCTCCTAATTAAGAAACATTTAGATGTTTAGACTTTAATATTTTAGCACAATTTTCCTTTCCTTTCTTAATCTTCCTTTAATTTTACTCCTCTACTTTCAATGTTCTTTTAGTCTTTCTACAGTATTAAGTATTGAGGAGCTTGCAGCGAGACCAAGAGCAGCAGATTCCTTTTGGATGCAGATGTCCCTGGAGAACTTGATGTTGCATTGGAAGTTCTGCTGGGTCTGCTATAGTTGATTTTGCAGATTCTTGAGGTAACCACACTAATAGTGGACATGACGGTTGTAATCCACTGAAATCTCTTCTTAAGTGGTCCCAGAGGATTGGATACTGCAAATACAATGCTATTTTGCAAGACAGGAGAAAAACCCAAAGCAGGAAATTATCAGCCAGATCGCCCAATACCTTGGTCATTGGAGTAAATGCTGTAGTCCATTAATAAGGATGGAAAGCAACACAATATAACTTTATGAAAGGGAAATGTAAGGTCAGGACTCTTAACTGTATTGATGTACAGATATCTTGAAGTCCCTAGTGCCCTAATAGTAGCAGCACAGGTAGATAGTGGTATAGAAGGCATATGGTATGCTTGCCTTCATCAGTCGGGGCTCAGAGTATAACATAGAAACATAGAAATTGGGTGCAGGAGTAGGCCATTCGGCCCTTCGAGCCTGCACCGCCATTCAATATGATCATGGCTGATCATCCAACTCGGTATCCCGTACCTGCCTTCTCTCCATACCCCCTGATCCCTTTAGCCACAAGGGCCACTTCTAACACCCTCTTAAATATAGCCAATGAACTGGCCTCAACTACCTTCTGTGGCAGAGAATTCCAGAGATTCACCACTCTCTGTGTGAAAAATGTTTTTCTCATCTCGGTCCTAAAAGATCTCCCCCTTATCCTTAAACTGTGACCCCTTGTTCTGAACTTCCCCAACATCGGGAACAATCTTCCTGCATCTAGCCTGTCCAACCTCTTAAGAATTTTGTAAGTTTTTATAAGATTTCCCCCCTCAATCTTCTAAATTCTAACGAGTACAAGCCGTCTTTCTTCATATGAAAGTCCTGACATCCCAGGAATCAGTCTGGTGAACCTTCTCTGTACTCCCTCTATGGCAAGAATGTCTTTCCTCAGATTAGGAGACCAAAACTGTACGCAATGCTCCAGGTGTGGTCTCACCAAGACCGTGTACAACTGCAGTAGAATCTCCCTGCTCCTATACTCAAATCCTTTTGCTATGAATGCTAACATACCATTCGCTTTCTTCACTGCCTGCCGCACCTGCATGCCTACTTTCAATGACTGGTGTATCATGACACCCAGGTCTTGTTGCATCTCCCCTTTTCCTAATCGGCCACCAATTCAGATAATAGTCTACTTTCCTGTTTTTGCCACCAAAGTGGATAACCTCACATTTATCCACATTATACTGCATCTGCCATGCATTTGCCCACTCACCCAGCCTATCCAAGTCACCTTGCAGCCTCCTAGCATCCTCCTCACAGCTAACACTGCCCCCCAGCTTCGTGTCATCTGCAAACTTGGAGATGTTGCATTCAATTCCCTCGTCCAAATCATTAATATATATTGTAAATAGCTGGGGTCCCAGCACTGAGCCTTGCGGTACCCCACTAGTCACTGCCTGCCATTGTGAAAAGGACCCGTTTACTTTTTGCTTCCTGTCTGCCAGCCAGTTCTCTATCCACATCAATACTGAACCCCCAATACCATGTGCTTTAAGTTTGTGTACTAATCTCTTATGTGGGACCTTGTCGAAAGCCTTCTGAAAGTCCAGATATAACACATCCAATGGTTCTCCCTTATCCACTATACTAGTTACATCCTCGAAAAATTCTATAAGATTAGTCAGACATGATTTACCTTTCATAAATCCATGCTGACTTTGTCCAATGATTTCACCACTTTCCAAATGTGCTGCTTTCCCATCATTAATAACTGACTCTAGCAGTTTCCCCACTACCGATGTTAGACTAATTGGTCTGTAATTCCCCGTTTTCTCTCCCTCCTTTTTTAAAAAGTGGTTACATTAGCTACCCTCCAATCCTCAGGAACTACTCCAGAATCTAAAGAGTTTTGAAAAATTATCACTAATGCATCCACTATTTCTGGGTCTACATCCTTAAGTACTCTGGGATGCAGCCCATCTGGCCCTGGGGATTTATCGGCCTTTAATCCATTCAATTTACCTAACACCACTTCCCGGCTAACCTGGATTTCACTCAGTTCCTCCATCTCATTTGACCCCCGGTCCCATGCTATTTCTGGCAGATTATTTATGTCTTCCTTAGTGAAGACAGAACCAAAGTAGTTATTCAATTGGTCTGCCATGTCCCTGTTCTCCATGATCAATTCACCTGTTTCTGACTGCAAGGGACCTACATCTGTTTTAACTAAAATCAAATCCCCAGGGCCAGTATAGGCTGCATCCCAGTTAGTACTTAGGAAGTAGCTCCAGAAAATTTTCTCTTTCACATATGTTTTGGTAGCATAAATTCTTTTGCAGTTAGTCTAACTTCGGTAGTGGGGAAACTGCTTTTTTTATGTTCCCTGGAAGAAATCATTGGACAAAGTCAGCTTGTTTACGAAGGTAAATTCTGAGAATTTTTCATAATCTATTTTCCCTTTCCTAATTAACCCATTTGTCCTCCTCTGCTGGACTCTGAATTTCTCCCAGTCCTTTGGTAGGCTGCTTTTTCTGGCTAATTTGTATGCTTCATATAAGGGACAGGAAGTCATATTGCAGCTTTGGAACATTGCCTGCAGTTCTGTTTGCACCATCACAGGGAGGGTGTGGAGGCTTTACAGAGTGCAAAAGTAGTAAACCAAGATACTTACTGGATTGGAGTCTATTAGCGAAAAGAAGAGGTTGGCCAAACTTGTTTTCTCTGGAGGCTGATGGAAAAACTGATAAAAGAGAGGCACAGATAGGGTAGATTTTTTTTCCCAAAGCTTTAAGGTTAGAGGGGGAAACTTTACAGAGATGCATGGGAAACGTTTTTCACAAGAGATTGTGGCAGATACTTGGAATTAACTATCTGAGATGGTGGTACCAACAGATTGTGACATTTAAGGGGCTTTGAGATAGACATGGATATGCAGAGAATGGAGAATCACATGTAGGCAGAAGAGAATAGTATATTTGGCATCTTGTTCGACACCAATTTTGAGGGCTGAAAGAGCATATTGTTGTGCTGAACTGTTCTGTGTTCTTTACTATCTTTAAAGATGTAACCAAAAAGGCTGGATGAAAAGGAAATAGTTCAATGCAGGAAGGCGTGGGGAGTGTTCCACAAGGCATTTGATAAGCTGCCATAAAAAAAGTTGCTCCAGATTATTGGGGTGATATATTAGCATGATTATGGGATTACTTGAGTAAAACAAAAGATGGATGGGATATGTTCATTTTTGGAGTGGCACTCATTAACTAGTGGGGCACAGGGATCAGTGCTGGGACAACTATTTACAATCTATATTTATAACTTTATTAAAGAAACCAAGTATACTCTCAAATTTACTGATAATGGGTGGGTGCGCAAGTTGCAAGGAAATGACAAAGAGTCCGCAAGGGGAACATAGATTAAGCAAGCAGACAAACGGTTGGCAGATAAGATAGTTTGTGGGGAAAATGAGAGATGCCCACTTGGGAAGGAAGAATGAAACAGCAAATTATTTAAGAGGGAGATGAGAAAGTGTACAAATTAACCTGGGTGTCGTGGCATAGGAAGGTACAGTTCTAGCAACCCAGATTTGATTCTAATCTCCAGTGTCTGCATCACTCTCTCTGTGACTTTGAGATTCCGCTACACTAGTTCCCTGCCAATTTGCAAATATATACAGGTAGCAAGGTTAGTTGGGTACTCTAAGTTACTGGTGTAGGAGAAATGGGAGAGCTGATGCATGTGTGAGAGACTAGGTTACAGGAAAATAAGTAGAGGAATTGGATTAAGGAGGTTGCAGTGGGAGCTGATGTAGATGCAGTGGATGAATAGCTGCTTCCTGTGTCGTAGGGGAATGAGAAACGTTAAATGTCAGCACACGGATGCAGTAGAACATCACTAGAGAAATTCTTTGTGTCACCCATTGTCCTCTCCCACTTACTCTGGTACCTGCACTAATTTCTTCCTTTCCCCCAGTTCTGATAAAGGGAAGGGACCTAAAACATTGTTTTTGCTAATGATTTAAAAATGTAATGACTAGTGCCAGAAAGCAGTGTATATACTAGTATTTGATATTGCAGCAAAAACAAGGGAGGAGGGTGAAATATAATCAACTCAATGCATTTTTTTTTTGTGAATGGTGCACCTGACTGAAAGTTACAACAATGCCTCATTTAGAATAGAAATGTCACCCAGTTATAAAATGAGGCTTGGGAGAGATCAGCCACGGTCATAATCAATAGTGAGGCAGGCTTGAGTACTGAGTGGCCTACTCGCATTTTCTTAGAAAAGGTGGGCAAGACTACCGCAAAAAAGACTTATTAAACACAGCTTGTATCTGTGTATGAATGTACATGTATATATACATACATAACATTGACTCAATTAAGATTTGATCAATGTTATTTAAAGAATGCAGCAGATTATTTTTGGTTTGAACTGGACAGGATGAGAAGCAGTGTAAACTACTGCCAGGAGGATTGAAGTTGTATTACTGAGGCTAAGTGTAATATTTATATCTTATGCCGTTGATCACTTTTGCATGCAGCCCATGTTAATGATGGGTTGAGTGGTTCAAGTAAAATATTACTGCTGTTAATGTTGGACAATTAATGCTTTGAAGTCAGTCAACGGTGCCCATTCTTCAGTCGAATTCCCCAGGTGGCTCTTCAACCATATAAATGTAAAAAGTAATTTCACTATGATGTTGTGAGCTACATATAGGGTGATGCATTCTGTAAGAACAGCCATTGTACTTAACTACAGGTCCACAACCTATTTTCCTGCAACTAATGATCCGACACCTCCTTTAATCTGAACAAAAATAAGAGTGCACTTAAAATTCCTTGGATGCATTTACTGAATTATGTGTGGCACGCGCTCTTTTGGGGTGTGTCCCTCTGTCCCAAAGTGTCATGTGTTTACATCTGCAGTTGTTGGTGGTGATTCCTCGGCTTTGCACAATTCTTTGCTTACATTTAACCCTAGCTATGGCTTCTCAGCAAGGTCCAAGTGACAGTCATGGTGTCAAATGCAAATATGTATAAATTAATTTAATATTTGTTTTATATAAGTTTCTAGCAATCCATGGTGCCTTAGAGACATGTGAGAAGTATTGTATCATTATGTGACCTCTGTTGGTCACATTGCAAAGCAGGACAAAGGTTTTATCTGAATGAACAAAACAATGACTCAAAGGTCTGGAATGAAATGCTGAGGTTTACAATACCATACAGATGCATTGTTGGGAACAAGGGAGCTGTTCCACTCAATCAATGGAATAACTTAATTTGAATTGGGTTGGAACCAGATCTGCATCTTCGCAAATAAAATGACTGGGTATAAAGCTAGGAGCGAAATAGGTGAAGGGCCTTTGGGTGAATGGAAATTTAGACATCATTAAAAACAACATTCAAGAGTAAACGTTTGATGTTGTATCATTATTTAACTGGCCGATAAATCAGCTTTTTCTCTGCAAAGAATGACTCGACAGACCAAATCTGTATTCACGTTGCAAAATATCACAATTATGTGATATTTGTCCCAAAGGTTTCAGTGACATTCGTTAAGTTACATCCGTCCTCCTCCACATGACAGTAATGCGTAAACAATGGCCCGGATTCAGTATGTAATTTTTAAGCAATATTGTTTTCACATATTTCCATTGAACATAGATCAAACCATAGTCAGCTGCCGACCAGCATTTAATTCAGGCGTGGTTGTAGAGATTCTCTGTTGCTTGTATTGAGCAATGTGCACAAAGGTCCCAAGGCAAGGCAGAGCTTCACCAGTGAAGGGATGGCTAGATATATATATTTTTAATTATGTTTACATTTTATGCACACTTAAACTTTGGATATTTATACTTTTTTCTAGAAAGGCAGACGATGGTCATCTAAATGAACAGCATAAAGGTTCTATTTTTTATGTCTGGCATGAAATGAGGCTTAAATTACAAAACTGAGTATTGGAAAGGGATTTGTTCCATTATTTTGCCTTTGTGCAGAAAATCAAAAGTGGAAATGACTAAACATGTACAATTATAAATCTTTTGAGTTTCACCCTTATTCCCTATACACAGCAAAGTGAGCCACATCCATCACTATCAGGAGACCCCGACATTCGGGTAAGTTTTCATTTTATTTTGATGTGAGCTGTTGCTCATAAATTCTGGCTTAATGAACTTAAGACCAAAAATGAATGAGAAATAGAATTTTGTAGTTTTATTACTGGGTTTGGCTGCATTCTCTACAGCATCAGCAGCACCTTTTTAAGTCAACAGTTAAACATTTTATTTACAGTGAAAACAATGCAGCTTTTGACACCAGGAACACAGGCAACAGCTTAATTATACAACATTAACAAGCCCAGATAAACCAAATTTTGTTTTGTTTCAGTGCAATAATTACACACAGGTATTCTATTGTATGGATTTAAAAACGAGCAATAAACTCTACTATCGGTAAGATTGTGTTACTGGAAGTGGATGTAATTTGTACAACACAAGGCAATTGTTGAGAATTTCATGTTTCACACCATTTATGCCAACATAGAGAAGAAAGCAATAATCCTGCAAACGTCACAATCTGTCCTGCATTTGTTTTTTTCTTCTCCGTTGGCTGAATGATGCCAAACAATCAAGGCTTATCCATGAATTGGCCTATCCCTCAATATTACAAAATTTGTTTTAAGACAATCTTATTTGATACAAAAATTAAGCTTTTACACATCTCAGTTTGTGGATAACTTTTGAAGGCCTTGTTATAATAACAAAACAGCAATGGTCAGCTCCATTATTGGATTTTGTGATCCAATTAAGAAAACAAAAAGCCAATTTTTTTTTTGCAGCCTGTACAAAATCAAACTGCTGCAACTTCAGTAGAAGGTAAATATAATGAAATAATTTACAACAATATAAAACAATGCTATTTTACTATTATCTTGCACAATACATTCTAGTTTGACCTATAAATACATAAGCTGCGTATTGTAGCTTCAATATGTAAATGTTCTTGTGCATTTTCAGGTTTGCAAGACCTACTCTAATCTCTTCACATAATTTTCTTTCATTGGGCTGTTGTATTTCTGTGCGCTAAAATCATTTGTTCTGGCCTTATTTTAAACAAAAAGTGACTCATTGGATTATATACAGTGTTCCCAAAAAATGTGGACAAACAGTTTAACCACATACGCAAGCTGTTTGATTTGTACCAAGTTTTACAGTATGCAGTACGTTGGAACAGCTCATTGTTTTCCACGGTTCAGTTGGATTTGAAATAAATCAAAAGTAAAGGATTTAAAAATTGGTACACCCCAATTATTTCACAGCCTCTGCTTTCTCCTTCCTCTCAAAAAGAAGAAAAAACTTCAAGTTATACCGTCTCCAGCTGCAAATTAATCTGGAAAGTTTTACGTTTTGTCAGTCTAACTCCGAGTCTTAATAAGAAACTATGTTTGACATGGGTGACACCTGTATTGTGGCTGGCCCAGGCATATGTAGATTGCCTGAAGAGTTTGACCGTCGCATATGAGGGAGAAGGTATGTATCATTAGCCAGCAAGTGCACATCAAAGCGATCTTCCTTACGGTATGCTAGACAACGCCTAATGAAAGCCTGAAACAACAGAAGCATTAGATTTTAAAATCAAAATGAACCCTGCCAATTTGATTCAACAAATTAAAAACATACTTGTATAACAATGTTACCTTTGCTTCATTGCTAACAACTGGTTTAACAGGAAATTGGACTTCAGTTGCTTTTAATATTGTATTCTCTTGCAAGATGTCCTGCTGTGACTGGTTGTGGCCAAATGGCTGTAAAAGAACATTTCATATTAGGCAATTTTCACAAACAAAGAATCTTAGAATATTATAGAACCAAAATGAAATATCACCTTACGACCATAGAGACATTGAAAGAAGATAACTCCAACAGACCAGACATCCACTTTGTTAGAAATTTTGGGTGGTTCTTTTCCTACAACAAAACATTCAGGAGGCAAATACCTGCCAAAAGTTGAAAACAAAACAGCTGTTTTAGTTTGCAGATTGTCCAGAAAAAATTATAAGCATTAAAAACAACCAATGCCGTTGGAAACAATAATTCGGAACAAAATTTAATTGCTCAAACAAGTCACAACGAAATAAAAGAAAGTCCTTGTGTTGATTTGATTTAACTTTTTGATTGGCTAACAAAGGGCAATGTAGTTATTAGTTATATATACATTTGCAAAATGATTAACTACCATTTAATAGGCTTACCAGCAAAATTGATGTTCATTGAAATAAAAAGGGCAATGAATGGTAGCAACTATTTGGAAACTGTTTCCGTAATTCACAATGCCAGGATCGCTGCTTTTTGTGATCTATTTCATAATTTGACAAGAGTGCATGAAACTATTTCAAAGTTTGCAGATTACTTGGAAATGCAAACAGTAGTTGGAGAATGAGCAAGTGAGCAAGGGCTGGTGGAATGAAATCTTAGAGGGCACAATACATTTTTCAAAATTGCTTTTCAAATAATCTCCAGAGAAGTTGAGAACAGGTTCAATAAAATAATTACAAAATCATTCCATCTGTAGACAATATAGGGAGAACGTTTCCATTTGTGCAAAAGGTCAAATTCAGAAGGTGCCTGTCAATAAGAAAAAGGAGGAAACATTGAATTATTGGAGGAGTTATGACCCGAATAGAGATATAGACACAAAATGCTGGGGTAACGCAGTGGGTCAGGCAGCATCTCTGCAGAAAAAGGATGGGTGACCTTTCGGGACTCTTTTTCAGACTGAAAGTAGGGTGTGGGATGAAGAGTTAGGCGTGAGGAAAGTCCAGGACCAATCAAGGCTGACCTCAGGCAGGGCGGCACCTGGTCAACCCATTGTTGGCCAGGGAAGGTGTGAATGGAGAAACAATTTGGGGAACTGGTAAAACAACTAGAGTGGGGGAGTGTAATTAGAAGTTACTTAAAATTAGAGAATTCAATTTCATACTGCTGGGTTGTAAGCTACACAAACAAAATATGAGGTGCTGTTCCTCCAATTTGAGTGTGGCCTCACTCTCGCAATGGAGGAGGTCCAGGACAGAAAGGTTAGTATGGGAATGGGAGGGAGAGTTGAAATGGTTGGCAACTGGGAGATTAAACTTGGCATTTGTCAAAAGTGAATGAGGGAACAAAATTGTAGTGCCAAGGTAAGAGATTGTAGATTTCAACCAATGAACCAACATGAGCTAATTACTGCAAATTGAGGCCATTTGGCCTAAAGATTCCATGATTCTAAAACTCTGGGAGGTAGCTATCAGCTCCAGAAGATTTATCAGCGTTTGCGGAGGAAAACATTTCCAGTATTATTTCCTTTACGATTATTTAACACATCAAACTTGCACTCTCTTGGCTCCCTATAATTTAGTGCTGTGTGTTATTTCTCTGCTGTGATACAATATTGCCAAATATCTCTAACAATGCTGCCATTTCTTTTTTTCTCTGAAATAATTTGCATCTGTGACCAGCATCTATTTTCAGCATCTTTCAAGAAAAGAGATATTTGGGGAAATTATATATTTGAAGCAGTCTCTCATCTCTAAATGCTTTAAGATTGACCATTTTGAAATGAAGTCACTGCATTTTTATTGGCAAATACAGCAGCCAATTTTATCGCAACAAGATGCCACAAAAAAACAGTAAATCATTGATAATTTGCGCTTTTGGTTTGGATCCGTCAGAAACCTTGACTTAGTGACCAGTTTGCTGCATCTCAAAATACTGCAAAATCTTTTCTGTTCAACCATGCCAATAGACAAGGCACTGGTTGATTACATATCATCTTAAAGATGCCACTGGAAGTAAAGATTTATTATTTCAGTAATGTATTGTGGTGCCAGTCGCAAGGTCACGGACATCTAATTAAATGGTAATAAGACTGCAACCAACTGAACCGAGCTAGCAATAACACACCTTGGTTCTCAACCAACAAATACCACATCAAGTAAATAGCTTGAAAAATACATTTAATGAATGAAATGACCTGACAAAATTAGAAGGTTACTGAACTTGAGTAACACTAAAGATTCTCGTGAAATAAGTTACACCAAACTCCTGAGATTGGTGGTTCTAAACAACACAAATTACGTCTCATTTTGAAGATCATATTTTTGACGTTCAAGGCCATTATGTACAAAGATTAATCTAAGTAACTACTTTCTGTTCTTGCATTCAGTAAAGCTTATGCAGTACCCTTAAAAATAAAGCCATTTTAAAAGAGAAAGCATTAAGGGCCTGTCCCACTTAGGCGATTTTTCTGGTGACTGGAACCCCCCCCACAACAATGTCGATGGCAAGCTACCGGCGACCCAATCGTCACGACTTAGGACGACCACACAGGCGACAACCAAAGTCAACCTATGTCCACCCATAACAAGCAACGACCCTGTCGGCGACAACTGAAGACAATTCAGTCGCCGGTTAACGTAGGTAGTCACCAATGGAATTCACTGAAGTCAGCACCCGGCGACGACCTACGACAGGAGAAGACAAGCTACGTCAAGCCCACCGTCGCCGAAAAGTTTTGAACATTTCAAAACCCAGCAGTGACCAGAAAAACATTACGATTCTTTAGTCGATTTGAGGAGACTTCTCATGACCATACAGGCGTCACCCCGCGACCATGTGAAAAAAGCCTAGTCACCAAAGAAATCGCCCAAGTGGGACAGGGGCATTATATCCAGCTGATGCACACTATTTTCACAATTCAATATTGCACCTCTACTCAATGATAGAAGTTAATATGGATGTCATGTGAACAATCCTTGCTGGAAAAACAGTAGCCCTAATTTTACCTGCTGTACATTTGATAATTGTATATATTAAAATCCACAGGAGATAAAGGAATTTAAAAAAGACCATCAGCAAAATACTCTAGCTTGAACTCTGAAAGAACCCTATTTAGCTCCGCATTCCAAATTCCAGTGCCGTGTCTGATTTGAAATCTAAGTGAAAGAACAATTTCAGGAACCATGGTCTATTGTAATATTCTAAACGCACCCATTGGTTTAATCATCTATTTCGTCTTCAAGGTTTTTGTTACCATTTCTCGCATTTGTCTCTATCATTTTCATATCCCTGGAATCCTTTCAGTCTGATTTCTAATGTCACTGAAATGCTCCGAGTGTCAGAAATTCTCTCCTTTTCTAGGGTGTCACAGTGGCGCAGCTGATAGAGCTGTTGCCTCATAGCACCAGAAACCCAGATTCCATCCTGACCTCAGGTGCTGTCTGTGTGGAATTTGCACGTTCACTCTGTGACTGCCTGGGATCCTCAGGGTGTTCCGGATTCCACCAACATCTCAAAGACATGGGGGTTTGTAGGTTAATTGACCTCTGTAAATTGGTCCTAATATATAGGGTGTGGATGCGAAAGTGGGATAACATAAAACTAATGTGAAAGGGTAATCGATGCTCAGCATAAACTTGATGGACCGAAGGGCCTGTTTCCATGCTGTGTTACTAAACTAAAAAAATGACATCCTCTAGAATTGCATCTTTGAACAGCATTTGAACAGTGAACCATAACCTTCTCTCCACTATTTTTTATCTTGCTATGTGAATACCCTACATTATTCAATTATTCAATTTTTTGAATAAATGCTCAATCCCAAATCCTCTCTATATCACATCTGTTTCAAATTCATATCATTGGGACCCATATATTCGTCACCTATCAGCTATCCCTAGCAATATAATACATATGCATGGCCGTCATTTCACACGTACATGAATTCATGTGCGATCCTTCAAGGTTGTAAGATATCCTAAAGTGTTTCATAAGAGTGTTTAAAAAATTACAATGGCTACTGAAATGCAAGAAATTTGCCAATTTGCACACAAGGTTCTGTAAACCACAATATAATAGTTCTATTGGTTTCGGCCCGAAACGTCACCTATTTCCTTCGCTCCATAGATGCTGCTGCACCTGCTGAGTTTCTCCAGCATTTTTGTGTACCTTCGATTTTCCAGCATCTGCAGTTCCTTCTTGAACAATATAATAGTTCTTATACTTGCTTTTCTCCTTTCATTCAATGGTCCTTTCTCTTATGCAGAAGCTTGAATCTAACATTAAATTCATTTCCAAAATCCAGTAATTACATTTATACGTCCCCAAAACCTAAAGAATTCATATTCTAATTTCAAAAGTCATATCACCAAGCCCTGTGTAAATCAACTAGAGAAGTCTGAATTTTTGTTAAGTTTCAAAAATATTGCATCCTTTACCATTACCATCCGTTATCTTCAGCCAGAAAAAGATTATAAGAGTATATGGGGCCATTGGTTTTATAAATAGAGGGACAGAGTACTGCTGTGAAAAGTCATGCTGCACCTTAATAAACTGGAATACTGTGTTCATTTTTGGAAGACCTACTTTAGGAAAGATACAAAGGATTTGGACAAGATGCAGAAGAAATTCACCAAAATGAGTCCAGATATGCGGATAGGTAAAAGTTGTGGATGATTCCCATGAAACAGAGGTTTTAAAAAGCTATTGATAGAGTACATAGAGAAATCAAAAACTGGGAAGCATAGATTAACAAAAATAATACTCCAGGTGTGGCGCCTAGTGAGACCACATCTGGAGTATTGTGTACAGTTTTAGTCCCCTAATGTGAGGAAGGACACTCTTGCTATTGAGGGAGTGCAGCGTAGGTTTACAAGGTTAATTCCTGGGATGGCGGGACTGTCATATGCTGAGAGAATGGAGCGGCTGGGCTTGTATACTCTAGAGTTTAGAAGGATGAGAGGGATCTTATTGAAACATATCAGATTATTTAGGGTTTGGACACGCTAGAGGCAGGAAACATGTTGCCGATGTTGGGGGAGTCCAGAACCAGGGGCCACAGTTTTAAGAATAAGGGGTAAGCCATTTAGAACGGAGAGGAGGAAACACTTTTTCTCACAGAGAGTTGTGAGTCTGTGGAATTCTCTGCCTCGGAGGGCGGTGGAGGCCGGTTCTCTGGATACTTTCAAGAGAAAGCTAGATAGGGCTCTTAAAGATAGCGGAGTCAGGGGATATGGGGAGAAGGCAGGAACGGGGTACTGATTGGGGATGATCAGCCATGATCACATTGAATGGCGGTGCTGGCTCGAAGGGCCAAATGGCCTACTCCTGCACCTATTGTCTAATCAAAACATGAGGACCTACATTTTCACACAGCAATGGGTTAGGAATGCACTTCCTGTAATGTTGGTGGAGGAATATTCCATTGTTGTGTTCAATAGGGAATTTGACAAGTATCTGAAAGAAAATAATTTGCAAGGCTGTGTGGAAAGGAACAGGCCTAATTGTTCTTGACCATAGTTTAGATTTAATATGCTGAATGACCTCTTTTCATATATGACCACAATGAAATTCCAAGTTCTTAACACACACTGTGGACTGCACATTATATGACGCTCAAACACATACTCCAAAATTTTAAGAAACTCTGCAATCAAGCAATACTAAATTTCCAAATATTTGCGCTCACTTCCTCCAAGTATGCTTTGTTTTATCACAAAACTAGAAATTGGGGTTCCTTGTCAAAAATGTTCAACATTGAATATAGAACAGTACAGCACAGGTCCTCTGGCCCAATGTATGTGCCGAACACGATGCCAAGACCAACACATATCTGCCTGCACATAATCCATATCACCCCATTCTCTGCATATCCATGTGCTTATCCTAAAGTGTCTTATCTACCTCCACCACCAGCATCTTCCAGGCATTCGCCACCCGGAAAATGCTTAGCCCGCACATCTCCTTTTAACTTTGCCTCTCTATCCTTTAGGCTATGCATCTAGTATTTGATGTTTACATTCTCGAAAATAGGTTCTGACTGTCTACCCTATCAATGCCTTTCATAATTCTATTTACTTCCATCAGATCTCCCAGTAACCTGTGGCTTCCAGAGAAAACAATCCAAGTCTGTCCAACCTCTCCCTCCCAACTCTCTAATCCAGATGTCAGTCTGGTAAACCTCCTCTGCACCCTTTTCAAAGCATCCACATCCTTCCTTTAATGCTTATTCCAAACTGCACGCAATACTCCAATGCAGCCTAAACAAAGTAATATAAAGCTGCATCATAACTTCTTAACTCTTATGCTCATTGCCCTGACAAATGAAGGCAAGCATTCTTTGTTACATTCTTCGTTCTTGAATCACTCTCGTTTCCCTTTCCTCCAACTCTCAGTCTGAACAAGGGTCTAGACCAGAAATGTCACCTGTTCCTTTTCTCCAGAGATGCTGTTTGACGTGCTGAGTTACTCCTGCTTTTTGTGTCTATCTTCGGTTTAAACCAGCATCTGCAGTTCCTTCCTACACATTCTTTGTTACAACTCAATATACTTGTGTTGCCACTTTCAGGGAATTATGAACTTGGACTCCAAGATCCCTCTGTTAATCAATGCTCTTAAGGGTCATGCCATTAATTGTACATTTTCTCATTACATTCGACCTCCCAAAGTGCAAAACTCTACACTTGTTTGGATTGAACTCCATCTAACCTACCCATTTACATTTCTGTCCTAGTCAGTTATATATCCCAATTAACAGAGGCCCCAACACAGATCCCCGAAGAACTCCATTGGTCACAGACCTCCAGTCTGAATATTGTGTCTCCACCACAACCCTCTGTGTTCTATCGGTAAGCCAGTTCTGAATCCCTATGACCAAGTCACAGTTAATCACTTGCCATCAAGTGTCACTTTGATGTAGAGTGCTTAAAAAAATTTAAGTGAACCTGAATTACATGTGAATATCTGACACTATTGTATTGTCTATTCCCCAAACTATCAGGTTTTTGTTTTCAGAAGGGTTGTGCAACAGAAATAATTAATGATGTTCTCGGCGCTAAAGAGAAAATCCTAATTCTGGCATTTGCAGGTCTGACACCTGGATGAAGGCAGGCAAGAATATTTGTATGGCACCTTTGGTTACCATTGGATGTTGCTAAGCTCTCGCTGTCACTGAAATGCCTCAATCAAGGAAGCATGACAGCCTTCCCAGAATGTGACAATCAATGATTGAGACATTAGAGAAACTCTGAACTCTCATTTGATAATTGCCACAGGTGCTTTCACATTCACTTGACATTGTACCTGGGAGTTGCCTGTAATGCATAATTTAAAGTACGTGCAACAGTACCAACCTAGACTAGGCATTCAAATTGCTATAGCCTGTGCAATATGAAAGGTGTGCAAACACAAATAGTTATCACAATTGTCTCCATATAATTTTTTTAAGTCGACATTGATAACCCCTACATGAGTTAGGTATATATAATAAAATAAATTACCTTTAAAATTATTTTTTCAGTTAAATGTTAAAATGCAATGCAGGTTGGTAGATCTCAACACCTCATCAATTCAGATGCAATGTTTACACAATAATTTTGAATTAACCCTGGATGGTGTAATGCCAATGGGAAAAAAACTATTAATATCCTTACTCATAATTTTACAACCTCAAACCTACTAAGCAAACTTGAATATTAATTAGAAATAAAAATTCAGCCTTTTCTAACCAAAACAATGCAATGTTTTCTATAATTTTTAAAACCTCAACATTTGAAAATTTAACAACTTCAAATTTAAGCATCCCAAAGTACCTGAAGAGAACAAATTTCAAAGAACATTGTAATATAGGTCCCCTAAAGAAAACAGAGTTTCACTCTGTGAATAAAGTGACATCTACTGAACTGACCCCTAAAATAATTTGCAGAATTTACCAGTAAGTTCCAGCTCCTTGAGATGTCAGATCCATTCCATCTACAGCATTATAATTGTCATCATCCATAATCTTTGATAAACCAAAATCTGTTATTTTTATTTCTCCACATGCCGTTCCATCAACCAGGAGGATGTTACCTAATTGAAAAAAAATAATTGTAACTAATTGATTTTTTTTCGAAAAGTAAACATGATTTTGGTTGCAAGGTCTTAGAGAGTGTCTTAAGGGGCTGTCCCACTGCGGCGACCTAATTGGCGAGTTTAGACAAGTTTGCCTTCGACTCATACTCGCAGCATGTTCAACACGAGGTCCTAGGAGGTCTTTGTAACTCTCCTTCATGCTCGAGAGTAGTCCCCGCATACTCGAGGCCTCAGCTAGGTCACGGTGTATTTTTCAGCATGCTGAAAAATGCCCGCCAGTAAAAAAAAAAGGGGGCCATGGAAAAAATCTATATATTTTTTACTCGTAGGTTTAGTCGAAGTAGGTCGTAGTAGATCGGCATGTTATTCGTAGGTAATCGAGGGTAGTCGAAGGTAGTCTTCAACATGGTCAAAGGAGATCAAAGGAGGTTGTCTTCACTCTCCACTATTCGGTGTCCAATTTTCCCGAAGCTAGTCTTCAACATGACACTTTTTCATATTCTCCTAAACTCGCCAATTAGGTCGCCGCAGTGGGACAGACCCTTTACATAAATAACAGTTGCATTAATATAAACATTCTTTCTTTCAAGACTTGTCTTATGTTTTAAAATATGTTTCCCTTATTTTTAATACCTGTTAAGCATCAGTTAATTTGTTGTTCCAATGACAAAATACAACTTGAAATTACATCAAAAATCAGTCAATATTTAACACACATTTAGCATGTGATATCGTTCCTTCAAGCAAACACTCTTTGCAAAATGACAAGATATAAAATGCAAAATATCCAGTGGTTTGCTCAAAGTACAGTACTAATGACAGACGTGGAAATTAAAGGTGCAACCTACTAATCCCGTCTCCAAAATTCTAATATAATATAAAAGATTAATTCATTTCAAACTTGTTCTCATCATTCAAGATTGAAGTACAACCTTGTCTGTAATTACTCTTTAAAGGTCAAGGGTATGATGGTGGCTGATGCTAGGTAGAAAGCAATAAAAATAACTGAAACAGACTTCCGCATCCCTATAAGGGTAGCAGCATCTTGTATTGGTATCACAGATGGACACTGCAGGGCTTTGAGGCCAATCGCTTCAAGAGAGTTTATTGTCATGTGTCCCAGATAGGACAATGGAATTCTTGCTTTGCTTCAGCACAACAGAATATTGTAGGCATAAATAAATACAGAACAGATCAGTGTGTCCATATGTCACTGAACATATGTACACACACATAAATAAGCATATGAAGTGCAATAGGCTATTAAAGTTCAGATTTGTGTTTGAGTTGAGTTTAATAGTCTGATGGCTGAGGGGAAGAAGCTGTTCCTGAACCTGGACGTTGCAGATTTCAGGCTCCTGTACCTTCTACCTGAAGGCAGAGGAGAGATGAGTGTGAGGCCAGGATGGCATGTGTCCATGATGATGCTACCAGCCTTTTTGAGGCAGCGACTGTGGTAGATCCCCTCAATGGTAGAGAGGTCAGAGCCGATGGGCAGTGTTTACAACTTTTTGCAGTCTTTTCCTCTCCTGGGCGCATAAGTTGCCGAACCAAGCCACGATGCAACCGGTCAGTATGCTCTCTACTGTGCACCTGTAGATGTTCGAGAGAGTCTCCCTAGACATACCGACTCTCTGTAGTCTTCTCAGGAAGTAGAAGCACTGATGTGCTTTCTTTATAATTGCATCAGTGTTCTCGGACCAGGAGAGATCTTCGGAAATACGCCAGCCCAGGAATTTGAAGCTCTTGACCCTTTCCACCATCGACCCGTTGATATAAACGGGACTGTGGGTCCCCATCCTATCCCTTCCAAAGTCCACAATTAGTTCCTTGGTTTTGCTGGTGTTGAGAGCCAGGTTATTGCGCTGGCACCATTTGGTCATTTGGTCAGTCGGTTGATCTCACTTCTATACTCTGATTCGTCTCCTTCAGTGATACGTCCCACAACAGTGGTGTCGTTGGCAAACTTGATGATGGAGTTTGCACTATGACCGGCTACCATGAGTATAGAGTATAGACCATGAGTATAGAGTGAGTACAGCAGGAGGCTGAGCACGCAGCCATGAGGTGCTCCCGTGCTGATTGTTATCGAAGCTGACACATTTCCACCAATACGAACAGACTGTGGTCTGTGAATGAGGAAGTCGAGGATCCAGTTGTAGAGGGATGCGCAGAGACCCAGTTCTGCGAGTTTGGTAATCAGCTTGGAGGGGATGATTGAATTAAATGCCGAGCTGTAGTCAATGAATAACAGCCTAACATATGAGTTTTTGTTGTCCAAGTGGTCCAGAGCGGAGTGGAGAGCCAGCGCGATCGCATCCACCGTTGATCTGTTGTGGCGGTACGCGAACTGCAGTGGGTCCAGGTTTTTGTCGAGATATAAGTTGACTTGCTCCATGTTCAACCTCTCAAAGCACTTCATCACCACCGGCGTTAGTGCCACTGGTCGATAGTCATTGAGGCACGTCACCTTGCTCTTCTTGGGCACCGGTATTATTGATGCCCTTTTAAAGCAGGTGGGAACCTCAGACCTCAGACGTGAGAGGTTGAAAATGTCCGTAAAAACTCCAGCCAGTTGGTCCGCACAGGTTTTCAGAACACGCCCGGGTAAACCATCAGGTCCAGGCGCTTTTCGAGGGTTCACCCCTCAGAAGGATTTTCTGACGTCGACCTCTGTGACTGTAACCGAAATACCATCACAGGGAATGGGGGCTCGGGAAGGCACATCAGTATTCTCGCTGTCAAAGCGTGCGTAGAACGCATTGAGCTCGTCAGGGAGTGATGCTTCGCTGACATTTGAGCTGCCTCCTGATTTCGCCTTGTAGGTGATTGCATTTAGGCCCCGCCACAGCTGCCGAACATCCGACTCATCCTCCAGCTTGGAGCAGAAGTCCCTTTTGGCCTTTATGATGGCCTTACCAAGGTCGTATCTGGACTTCTTGTAGACCTCTGTATCTTCGGTCATGAATGCCCGGTGTCTGGTCTTCAGGAGAGTGCGGATCTCATAGTTCATCCAAGGCTTCTGATTGGGAAACACTTGGAAGGTTTTTGTAGGGATACAGTCCTCCACACATTTCTTTACGAAGTCTGTAACGACTGTGGCGTATTCGTTCAGGCCCGTTGCCAAGTCCCTGAACATTGCCCAGTCTACAGACTCCAAACAGTCCTGGAGTTGTTCCTCAGACCCCCCCCTCAGTGGGTGCGCTCTTCAATTGCTGCCTGTAGGCAGGAAGAAGCAGCACTGCGGAATGGTCGGATTTACCAAAGTGACGGCGAGGGATAAAACGATAGGCATCCTTAATGGTGGTGTAGCAATGGTGGAGGGTGTTTGGTCCTCTGGTGCTGCAGGATACATGTTGGTGGAAGTTAGGGAGCGATTTCCTAAAGTTGGCTTTGTTAAAGGAGGAGGGCGGTTTACGCACCCGCTCGGCTATGGTGGTAAATGCCTACGGGGTAAGCCGTCTGGTGCGTTATTGACCACGGAAGGATGTGCAGCTCCCCCAGTGCCACAGATGGACAGTTACCTAAATAAGCCTAGTTACAGTAAAAGATTGTGGGATGTAGACCGCGGTTAAATTCAGGCTATGGTGGATGCCTCGGGGAGGTGGAACTATTGACCAACTTCCCCCAGTGAAGCCTGGGGAGGGATGTCATCAGATGGAGGTGAACTAAACTTCAGAAATCATCATCAGATTGCCATATCCTGAAAAGTACAACCCCTGCAGTTGAGCCAGCTGATCCGAATCCATTGACCAGTTGACATCACAATGGCCACATAAAGTTGTCAGCATTGCTTGAAATTGCAATGTTGACAGGAAAGAGATAAAAAAAATTAGAATGGCTGTACGAGTTCGAAACAATTTAATTTCCATGTGCAATATTATTTTCTTTCCCTTTAAGAAATACAGCTTTGTTCGTTTTTGGTAATTTATTAAAAACTTGCATTCATATTTTGCATTTTACATCTACATTATCCTAAAGTGTTTTGCAAGCAAAGATACTGATAGCAGACTATTATAATGTGGGAAATACAGCAGTTCCTTTTAGAAATTGTGTGTATTTCCCAATTAATTGAAAAACCAATCAGCCTAAAATAAATTATCTAATTAGAAGTCATAAGACTCTGGAACATATCACATCATTAAGTCCGATGCAAACTTACCAGGCTTTAGATCATAGTGTATAATGGGAGGCTTGATCTCATTTAGGTATCGCAATGCATTTGCTATCTGCATTACAATAGATCGTGCTTCCTTCTCAGACATCAATTTGTGTTGCTTCAAATAGAAGTCCAAGTCATTTCCTTCACAATATTCTAAAACTGTACAAAATCTAAAGAAAACAATTTACATTTTATTACACACCTTCACCACCACATTAGCTTAATATAAATTCTGCTCATTTTTTTGTACGGCTTGTTTGCTTTATATAAAGTATATCATTTTTAAACTGACTTTGCCAGCTGGCATCTGAGGCGTGAATCTCCAACAACTGACAGCTACATTGATGTAAACTAGTGATTTTTTTTTTCCCAACGAAGACAGCAATCCATCTTTGCACTTTAATCAATTCTATTTTCTCCAAATCTAGGCAGAAGTTGAACTGGCATGAACAGTGTTTTATTGCCCATTTTTAATTCCACTGAGCATGTGGTGTCGAGTAATCTTCAGTTTCAGAGGACAGTCAAGAGTCCTTCCCACAACATGATTTCCTTCCCTGCCTAGCATTAATGAACCAGATAAACCTTTAGAAAAATCTGTTTTTTGTTCTTTCCAGTCTGGATCGGAGCATCACTCGTCCAGTACCAAACAATATGCTACCCTCCATTACTGCATGTTTGCGAACCGATCTCCAAGTTATTGCTTAAACAATCACTTTCTCATTTTTGACAGATATGACATAGTATCTCAAGATATATCCATTCCACCTTTCAAATCAGTCTTGGCAAACAATGAAATTTAGCACCCCATTATTCATCTAATTTACAGGCAGGTTGACTGCATTTTATAACACAAATTGTTAAATGTTGAGCATTTAGGTGAGATTCCCGGATCAGAAACTTCTGCACACTCTGCACCAAAACCAAAACACATTTTTATAAGCAATTTATGTCAAGGGAATATGTGGAGTATTTTATTAGCCTATACTTCTACACATGAAATAAATGCATACTCCATTTTAAGGGTTTATCCACTGGTTACCTTTTGCCTTTTAAATGAGTACATCAGGCTCTAAGATACTCAAAATCTTATTAGTCAAGAGCCAAATATTTTCCCTATCTTGACTGTCACACTTATTTGTAATACATTGCTGCAGTATTTAAGATGCACCATGCTTTCATTTGATACCACTTGAAAATTGCTTCCTCATTTTCCAGATCATACACATATTAGTGACAGTAAAGATAGACACAAAATGTTGGAGTATCTCAACGGGTCAGGCATCATTCTTGGAAAAATGGGTCGGTGACGATTAGGGTTGGGACCCTCCTTCTGATAGTGGGAAAAGAAGCCCCCACAACCTGTACGTTAATATGCAACTTTTTCTCATTTAATATACCGAGACACGTACAAATTATGTTAAAAAGTGTCAGCTAAGAGGAGTTCCTCCCATAATTGTGTGTTTGGCTATGATTTGGCTATAGTTTAAAAATGGATGCTTAATGGTATTCACAGACTCAATGGGCCGAATGGCCTATTCCCACATTGTATTTGGTATATTTTAAAACACTTTGCCACAAAGTAGTAGAATTGAGTAGTTATATTAGCAGATTAGTATTTTTATGCAGATTTGGACATTTTCTGTAACACATCTGAAGTAGCAAACATTGCTTCATTAATGGAATTGGAAAAGCAGTCCAAAGAATGGAACCCATTTAATCACACTGACATTCCACTAACTTTGAGTAACTTGATATTATATAAAATGCACCAAGTTACGGGGAGGCCGTGCTCCAAGAAAGCAGTCTATATTACAATTTTCTGTAATGCTAAGTTGAGTCATTTGTGCATGTGTCAGGAAACCAGAATTGTGCTGATTTACTCCAGCCTCTCTCCCTGCCCCCTTCTCCACCCCACATAAATTCAGTGTGAATGAATTTTATATCTCAGAATTTTATGCTTTATTGAAACTATACCACTAGGACCATTATCTTCTGTTGCTAAAATATTAATGAATCACATCCTAAAACATTTAACTTAATTACAACTTTCCACAAAGAAACTCAGCTGTGGGTTTTAACGGGAAATGCTAAATCCATAGCAAAACAAGACATACCCTTCTATATTCAAAAACATCAAATTAAAATCTTTAGAATAATTTTCTTATAACTTGACAAAATATGATATTTGAGATTACCATCAGTATGTTATTTTCCCTTTAGTTCGACTATCCCGTCGAAACAACTTCAATATTATTTGCTGTTATTTACGAAGAGACAAATGTAAAGAAACATACACATTCTGAAATACAAAGCAGCATACTTACGTATCTGTATCCAAGGAGAAATAGTCATACAATTTAACTATCCTAGGATGATCCAGTTCTTTGTGTATTCTATATTCTCTGCATGCATGCCTAAAACCAACAATTAAAATAGTGCATATAATTCTACTTTGTTCTGAAACTACAGAAAATTATATTTCTTTGTTTTAAAGATAAAGACATACTTGTGATAGTTTTCTTTCTTTTCTTCTCTCCAGTTTTTGTTCAGTTGATGAATCTTCACTGCAGCGTACCTCTGTTCTATCAGGTCAAAGGCCTAATATATGAAAAAAATTAAAAAATACTTATAATAGCCTCTTAGCACCATTTCAAACTAACGTGAGACTTTTTTTTAATTGCTTCAGATACAACTTTTAATGTAAACACATAAATACAGAACTGTTGGAAGTAAAAAGGGCTCTGACAAATGTTCAGAGTGTGTTGAAAGACGCAGATGAAAGATCAATAATTACAGCCCACAGCCAAAAGCTGCTGTTTCTACCTCCTTATTTAAGAGCCATTCTCTGGGTCACTACTGGACATTTACAGAAAGATATGGAATGTGAACCTGCTTCAGAGATTTAAAAGCACAGTTTATAAGCAAAACTCGTTATCACCCATCAAAACAGGAAAAAGACCAAAGCTCAACCAAGAATAGGTCCAATATTCCAATGCATTTGAAAATCAAAACAGTACTCCAATACAAGATGCTGCAGATGCCAAAAACCTGAAATAAACAGAAAAGGCTGGAAATTCCCAGCCCAGACAGCAAATATGGAGAGAAAAAGAGTTAACATTTTCAAGAACCTTCACTGAAACTGATGAAATCGAAGTAGGCTGCAAATTGAAGCCTAGACCGTGAGGCGCATCATTAACCCTGCCTTTGTTGCAGGAGGCAGACGATGGGTCTAAAGCAATCATTACATAACCACTGCTATCTTCAGGAAATAGGTCATATGGTCATGGGATGCATCTGATAAGGTCATTGAAATCAATACCCACTCATCGATCTACTAGGAACATAAAGTCGATTGTTCAACTGTTTAATTTGCAGATGTCTTTCAATGTATATTCCATAACATTTATAATCTCTTGATCTATAGCAAATTACCTTTGTGGTTGATTTATTTAAAGTTTGAAATCTTGACAGTAGTGATATAGTTGCTAAATTTCTGAATTGAGTAATTCAGAACCTTCAACGAACATGTAATAATAGTAGAAAATGGGAATTTAAATTCATTTCACTGATCTAGAATTTAAAAACCGGTCCAGAGGAGGCTTACGAGAATGATCCCTGGGATGGTTGAGTTAACGTACGAAGAGCGTTTGACGGCTCAGAGCCTGTACTCGATGGAGCTTAACTGCAGGCAACATCATTTCGTTCAGACTGAAAGGTCTGAATGACAATAAAACTAAGTCTAATAAAGGAATCTAAGTCTAAGTCTAAAAGAATGCGATTGAAACTTACCGAATAATGAAAGGACTGGACAGAGTGGATGTGGAGAGGATGTTTCCACTAGTGGGAGACTCTAGGACCAGAGGGAACAGCCTCAAAATAAAAGGACATACCATTAGAAAGAAGATGAGGAGGAATTTATTTAGCCAGAAGGTGGTGAATCTGTGGAATTCATTGCCACAGGCGGCTGTGGAGGTCAAGTCTTTGGGTGTTTTTAAAGTGGGGTTTGACAGGTTCTTGGTTAATAAAGGTGTCAAAAGTTACAGGGAGGAGGCAGGAGAATGGGGTTGAAGGTCGACTCGATGGGCAGAATGGCCTAATTCTGCCCCTATGACATAAACATATTGACTACAGACAATTTTACAAATAATAGTAGAAAATGCTGGAAATATTCAGCTCAGAAATTATCTGGAGGCAAGAGAAAGAATTTTATTTTCTAGGTCATAATCTTTCATCAGAGCATTGTTTTTTTCTCTCACATTGTCATTACAAAAGCTATCAAAATAGAGTTATTTTCTACATTTCAGACTTCCAGCGTCTGTAATGTCTTTCATTTGTTACATTACCCTCCATATGGCTCTCATTTCTAACTGCAATAAATACATTAGCAAAAATGGCAAATGAAAGTGTTATAAGGAACCTTTCAACATACATTTTTACAAGTTTACATTAGTGCTGAATAGAAATACAAGACAAGAATTACAAATTACTACACATAAGCGCTTTTAGAGAAATATTTTGCCATCCATTCTGTGTTAAATTATTATAAATGTATTGTGGGCATCCAGTTATGTGCACAGAATCTCAACCTTTGATAGTTATTCAGAAAATGCACACATTCCGACTTAAGCCAAAGATTGTCCCAAGCAAAGTAAAAAAGAATCAAGTAATTGGAGTGAGCTAATCATTCTTTAAAGTCTTATTCTGCCATTTAACTGGATATATCAACTTTAATTTCACCAAAAGCTACATCATACCCCTTGATATCATAATCTGTCTATGTTGAAAAATTTGTCCAACTTTGCTGCCATTTTAAACAAAGGCATCACACTCATCACTGATAATTCTGCAAATGTGATTGACATCTTAGGTAAACGGGAATAAATGTTCTTACTTTGGCCACTAGATGTCACGAGTCATTGAGATCAGCTGGACAAGTCAGTTAACATAAAAAAGCACCCAATGAAATCACAGAAACCTATAATAGAGGGGGACATAATGTTGCCAATGGTAACTGTGCTAGTCCCTCACCTTATGTAATCTGTAAATTGCATATTCACATACAATCCTCTACCTTAATAAAATTGTCTGTGAGGTTACAGATTCTGACAAACCTGTTAAATAATATTTTTACCTGTTATGCACATTTTTGCAAATTATTTTAAATTTAAATCTGGTTACTAGTTGGAGAAAGAATTGTGAGAGTCATTATTTGAACCATCACAGGCTTCTACTCGTCATTGGTTTGTTTCTGCTCATGTTGCATTGTAGCTGGAATATCAGTGCAAATTGCTACACGGTGATTGGGCTTTCCATCACTGAAAATGCCACCACATTAATTCCAAACAATGGCTTCAAAGATCTAGGCAAGGTTCTGCGCAGGTTTGGCGCTGTGCTTTCCACTAAGAACATTTCACACACTCTTTGACAGGCCTGTCAATGCTCTAAAAACTCATACAAATGCTCTTTAGACATCCAATATAGGATGCTCCATTGAAATCCACATCTGGAACTCCTGTGCCATCATAATCTTCGTGACACAGCCATATGCACTGATTCCCCCCCCCCTCCTAATGGCTAATGACTAGTGTGCAAATCCCTCAGTTAACCTCCTTAGAATGTAATGTGCCCTTATCCGAGTTTGGACTGTAAGTGAAAGATCATGTGAGAAGGTGTCTCCAACCACCTCTTGCTGGTCAGCCACCTCTGGCCATATGAAAGGGGAATGGCACAAGGGAAGGGTTATGATAAAGTTTGGGGATGAGGCGTGGGTAGGTGGATGCAGAGGAATGAAAGGATGATGGAGTAGTGCAGGCTTATGTCATATACAGTTTATAGAAGTGAAGATTTTGTATAATGTGAGGGAAAGAGATTTAGTTATCGGCATACATTGGTCAATGTGTTATTATCAGCCAAGATTTAAAAAAACAATGGCCTGAAATGTGTCTTTCAGCAGAGAATCAACACAGGCACATTTGTTTCCTGCCAGCTTAAGCTACTTGTGCTGGTTGCATATCATTTTCTCCTGCAAGGAGGAAGGAAGTGTGTCATAGTATGCCGTGAAATGTGTTTGAACGCTGTGCTATGGTCAAATAGCAGCCAGTCACACGAGCTACAAGATGTGGATGAGTGACATGAAGCTGCTTGAAGTAGATGAGAGTGTGGTTCTGCGTATCAACATGTGAGATTGTTAAGTGATAGATGTGTACTGACGTAAATGACTAAACAGATGATGCAGTTGCCAAAATGTGACATATTCACTAACCTTGATTATGCACATAGGTTTATTAAATGTGGAGGAAGGAACTGCAGATGCTGGATAGACACAAAAAGTTGGAGTAACTCAGCGTGTCAGTCAGCATCTCTGGAAAAAAGGAATAGATGACATTTTGGGTCGAGACCCTTCTGAAGAAGGGCCTCAACCTGAAACGTCACCTATTCCTTTTCTCCAGAGATCCTGTCTGATCCACTGAATTACTCCAGCTCTTTGTGTCAATCTAGGGATATTAAATGTCTTGCTACACACCTCATTCAGCACCTTGGAGGGAAGTTGGTCTACCATTGTCTCAGATTTTCTAGACAATACCTCCTCCCACTTCATCTCTTGTAAGGATAGCAGTATTTTCTGTTTCTGTCCCTGCCCCATCTGTTCATAAGGTGGCACTTGCTGAAATGTTCCCCATGTACAGGAAATGCAGCTTCCCTCATTGTGTTTGACAAAGTACACACCCACATCTCCTCTGCATCCCACACTTCTGCTCTCACCTCACCTCTTTTCCCACCTCCTCACCTCCCCCCCCCCCCCCCCCCCCCCCCCCCCCCCCCCCCCCCCCCCCCCCCGCCCACCACCAGACAGAACAGAACAGGAATGGAGGTTCTTACCTTTCACCCCAACAGCTTCTGCATTTAGGACATAATTATTCAGTATTTCCGCCAGCTACAAAGTGATCTCCCCCCAACAGGCCCTTCAGTGGCTCATTCTGCTTTCCACAGGGACCACTCTCTTCGTGCCCCTCTGGTTTGCTTATCCTTCCCCACCCATCTATCAACATCCCCCGGCACTTTACACTGAAATTATAGAAGGTATAACCCCTATCCCTAAACTTCTTCCCTCACCTCCATCCAGGGATCCAATAGCTTTTCCAGATGACACAGAGATTCACCTGCACCTCATCTATTGCATTCAGTGCTCTTGAAGTGGCTTCCTCTACATAAGCAAGACTAAACAGACAGGGCAATCAGCTGCTGAGCACTTGCACTCTGGCCTTTGTGGTCATCTAGATCTCCCAGTTGCCAGTCAAAGTCATACAATGTAAAAACAGACCTTCGGCCCAACTTGCCCATGCCGACCAACATTCCCCATCTACACTAGTCCCAACTGCCTGCATTTAGCTCATATCCCTCTAAACCTATCCTATCCATTTATTTGTCCAAATGATTTTAAACGTTGTGATAGTATCTGCCTCAACTACCTCCTCCAGCAGCTCGTTCCATACACCCACTACTCTTTGTGTAGAAAAGTTGCGCCTTAGGCTCCAACTAAATCTTTTCTCCCTCACCGTAAACCTATATCCTCTGGTTCTCGATTCCCCTCTCTGGCCAAGAGACTCTGTACATTTACCCGATCAATTCCTCTCATGATTTTGAACACATGTACAGGATCACCTCTTATCCTCTTGCGCTACACAGAACAGTCCTAGCCTGCTCAACCTCTCCCTATAGCTCAGATCCTCATATCCTAGCAACATCCCTGTAAATCTTCTATGCACTTTGTCTTTTTTTTGTGAACCAGCATCTGCAGTTCCTTGTCTCTTCACCTATCGCTTGCTAGCTCTTGCCCCACCCCTCCTTATACAGATTACTTCCCCTCTACTTTCAGTCTAGATGTAGGGTCTCGATCCACAATGTTGACTAGCCATTTCCTTCCACAGATGCTGCCCGACCCATTGAGTTCCTCCAGGTCCTCTCTTTTTTGTATTACAGTTTGTAGCATCTGCAGTTTTTTTGTGCCTCCAGTAATCAGCGTTAGTTATTTTGAACTGTTGCCAGTCATCTGCAAAACTATGCTCAGCACTAGTTAGTAACGTTGTTTATTAAATTTTTGCCATTGATAATGAAGCACTCATTTTATCCACCGCTACCTACACAGAGTGAAATGGGTGCAATTTAAATATGGTGCCCACAATCAGCCTAGTGGTATATATACATGCCTTCACCTTAGTAACTTACCTTCTGTGGATGTAGTGAAGTAGCAGCCAAGAAATGCCTCAAAATATGAACCAAGGTTCAAATTTTGCATAAGTTCGAATAAAAAGGCTAATACAAATGATTTTGATTTCTCAATCAAATCATTTATTTCCAAAAATCAATTTACAATGAAAAATAATAAAGTTTGAGCCACGATGGGCAAATATTTGTCAATATAATAAGTGTGCGCGCAAATTTCACCAGGTCACACTATACGTTAAAATTAACTTTCCTCAGCTTAGCAACGGTTAGTAAGCAGCTCCTTCCACATCAGTGAAATCCAAGTATCTTTCCAAACAATTGAAACACGTCATGTCATTTTAAAACTCAAAGCTTACCTTGTATACTTCACTGAAACCACCTCGTCCAAGTAGGTGTAGCAATAAATATCTATCATTCAACGTGGGGTGATCTTTGAATCTAAAAAAGAGATGATCAGTCTGCATAAACATAGAGAAATCGTCAAAGTATTCCACAATTAACCTATTTGTACAGATGGTTATGATAAGAGATGCGGACATAATTTAAATATTTACATTTCAAACTAAATGCAAAATATTGAAATATGTCTTTTGAAGTGAGCCTGAGAGGAATTATCAGGATATTATTATACTTTGATTTTAATGCTTAACATTGGGTAGGTTTTGCTATTGAGCTGTTTTGAAGAGAAAGGTGGAGTATTGGAGAATTAGCAATAAAATTATTGATGTATGAAAAGCTGAAAAGGAAGAATCAATAGACAATAAGTGCAGGAGTAGGCCATTTGGCCCTTCGAGCCAGCACTGCCGTTCACTGTGATCATGACTGATCATCCACAATCAGTACCCCGTTCCTGCCTTCTCCCCATATCCCCTGACTGCTATATTTATCAAGTGGAGAGGTGAGGTTCAATGACTGGAAAACAAGCAAGACTATTTGCAATATCTTTGCTGAAGGAGAGAAACAATTTTTACCAGCCACAACTGGGTATTCTGGTCAGTAGCAGAATAGCAGAGGACTAATTATGTAGCAGAGGACTAATTACAGTAGCAGTGGACTAATTGTGCTAACAAAAAATTAATGATAAAAGATAGCGATTGGAATTGCTTACACTCAAGATTATGTAACTTTTAGATTTAGGCAAGGATAAAGAATTATCAACATTTATATATTCAAATTATAGTCAGCATTTATATTTTAAAATCAGATGAGCACCAGCTACATTTCAGGTACAACTCATAAAGTGAAGGTATGATTGGCTGCTATAAAAAGAAAGCACAAAAAATGATTTGAAATTGAGGTTTTGATAGCTTTACAAGCAGACATGCGCACACATGGTAATCAAGAGCATCCCACCTATGCTTTTGATTACCATTTGTGCACATTTCTGCTTACGAGTTGCTGTTTTTTTTTTTGCCAAAAGGCAAAGACTAAAAATAGTGGCCTTTGGACTTCAGGATGGAGTATGGAGATGGTAATGGGATATGGTTTGGATTGCATGCAACCATGTACAGGGATAATAATGAAAAAACAACTTCAGAATATCAAAAATGGAGATCAGTGCCTTTGGAGATTATATAATTTTGATATGGCCATCTGCATCATATTGGAAATAAATGTGTAGTTGAACAGCCGGGATTGCAAAGTCAGAACAGACATCTAAATCACCTAATTTAAAAGCATACTCTAAAATATGAAAGCCAATCAAAAAAGACGAAATATTTCTCAACTTTACGTAAATAAAAAAAACCCAAAATGTCAACTCCATTTCCTGTCTATGGCCTCCTGCACTATTGCAATGAGGCTCAATGCTGCGAGGAACAGGCATGTTGCAGCTTCCAAGCCCAGGCTTGAGTCAGGACTCAATAGCCATGATGGCAATTTCAGGTAACTCATTCTCACTGGGTATAACTAGACTGTGATAATATTAACTTGGTGTTTCTCCTCAGCACTGACACTGCCTGATCTGCTGGGGATGGCCTGCACATCTCACCTTGTATTCTTTGTCCTTTACCTTCTCTTGCTTCCTTCAATAATTTATCAAATAGATTGCATCTCGGACTTCTTACCACACAAATCTTTCAGAGATATTCCCTGTGCCCTATCCCCACTCTCTCTGCAACTTAAAACTATCTTGATTCCAGTTTTTCTTAAGGGACTATGAAATATCAACTTTATTTCTCTTTCCACAAATTATGTCTAACCTTCTGAGTAGCCCCACTATTTTCAGTTTTTATTTAAAATTTCCAGAATTTAGCTTTAGTTTCAATTATTTATCTTATTGCTGTAGATATAATGTGATTGCGTCCGATATATTCAGTGTCTAGAGTCAGTGTCATAGAGTTACACAGCATGGAAACAGGCCCTTCAGCCCAACTTGCCCACACCGGCCAACATGTCCCACCTACACTAGTCCCACCTACCTGAGTTTAGCCCATATCCATCTAAACCTGTCCTATCCATGCCTGTAAAATATTTTGAAACAGATTTTGAAAGATACATTAAATTCCTAACAATTTTGATATCTATTAACCTACTGTGAACTGTCTTCATTATTTATTCTTTTAAGTTCACGTATGTGCAAATTTCTCACTCTCTCCAGTCTCTCCAGCTCTGCTTGAATTTCAGCTTCTTCCTGTTTAAAACAGAGAAAAACAAATTTGACTGTAGTACAACTATTCTGTCAACCATTCAAATAACATAATTCTTTCAGGATTTGAAAGAGATTCAGATTTGTTCATTGTCATATACACAAGGGTGAAATGAAGTTTATTGTTTGCATGAAGCGCATAAAGAGTAAACGGTAATGATAGACACATCAATAAGTACAACAATGAAAACAAAACAGCATATTGGTACAAAAATTGCAGCAGAATCATAAATTGAAAATAATTAAAATGCTAAAGTGCAATAATCGAGTGAGGTAGAGTTACGAGTATGTGCATTGCAGCAGCTCAGGGAAGGGGTGTGAAAGAGGTGATTGGGTAAGAGACAGATAGCAGTGGCAAAGAGAGTCTCTCCAAGGTCCCTTCTAACCCCCGCTATTCCATTTATAATTAAACAGTAACATCACAAACCTTCTTAAGATGTCCCAACCTAAGTTTGAAAATCTCTTCTTGTTCATGGTACTCTGCTACCGTTAACCTATAAAAGGAAAAGAAAACAGTAAAATGAATGTGCCACGTGGACATCAGAAATAATGAAAGTTGCAGGGAGCATCATTCTCAACTTCAAAGTCAACTCCGATGCCTAAAAAAAACCCCAGACATAAGTAAGTCACCACAACTGCAAACGCTTTTATATTTACGTCAATCCTTTAGGGTTGGAAATTATTACTTGGGTCTTTGCAGTATTGCTGATTGTTACAGAATACTCCCAACACATCATAAGGATTAGCATGAACTGAGAAAGAATGGGAATATTAGAAGTATAAGGCAAACATTACAAGAACAAGCAACAATGTTCAAGATGTGTTACATCTCAGGTCTGATCATCCTCATACCGAACTGGAATAGAAGATGAAGGTAGACACAAAATGCTGGAGTAACTTAGCAGGACAGGCAGCATCTCTGCAGAGAAGGAATGGGTGACGTTTCGAGTTGAGACCCTTCTTCAGACTGATGTCAGGGGAGGGGGCAGGACAGGGATAGAATGTAGTCAGAGACAGTAAGACTGGTGGAAGAACTGGGAGGGGATGAAGGGTAAGGGACAGCAAGGGCTATTTGAAGTTAGAGAAGTCAATGTTCATACCGCTGGGGTGTAAGCTATCCAAGCGAAATATGAGGCACTGTTCCTCCAATTTGCGCTGGGCCTCACTCTGACAATGGAGGAAGCTCAGGACAGAAAGGTCCGATTGGGAATGGAAGGGGGAGTTAAAGTGCTGAGCAACCGGGAGATCAGGGAGGTTGAGGCGGACTAAGCGGAGGTGTTCAGCGAAACGTTCAGCTGAGCCTGCGCTTGGTCTCGCCGATGTACAGATGTTGACACCTGGAACAGCGGATACAGTAGATGAGGTTTGAGGAGGTGCAAGTGAACCTCTGCCTCATCTGGAAAGACTGTCGGACTCCTTGGATGGAATCGAGGGGGGAGGTAAAGGGACAGGTGTTGCATCTCCTGCAGTTGCAGGGGAAAGTACCAGGGGAGGGGGTGGTTTGGGTGGGAAGGGACGAGTTGACCAGGGAGTTGCGGAGGGAACGATCTCTGCGGAAAGCAGAAAGGGGTGGAGATGGGAAGATGTGGCCAGTAGTGGGATCGTGGAATAGAAGATGATTTCTCTACAAAGCACATTGCTATCCTCAACCTCTTAGCTGTGATGCTCGTATTCTATCCATGAGGAAACACAGCAGCCATGATTGGAAATGGCAAGAAGAACAAAAGTGCTGGTGTAAGTTAGTTATATTTAATGAATATTTCCAGGGAGTAACGCTTTGGCTTCGAGGTGCATACTTTAAAACTTGCTCAGTGGAGTCTTAGCAAGCAGAAAGCATTTTTGACTCCAACATTCTAGGTTGCATCTGGCAAGTATTGGTAATGCCACAGCACTCAGAGTACACCTTGAATGACCAGGAGCATCCTGTTCACTTGAGAGAGCTCTACTGCAAGAAAAATGTAGCCTTGTTGTACCAACTTTGGCAATTAACTGGGTGGACATGATTACAAATGAATATCTGACTTGCCTCCTCTTGGGATCAACACAATGCACAGAATAACACAAAGGGGTGTATAATATTGCATAAAATGGGCAGCATGTTTACTTCAGTTTCATCAGATCTACATAGGTAGTGGAATCTCTATCTAAGGCTGCAATTGCCAGTACTTGAAACTCTAATAACCTGACTAAATATTTAAATGAAACACAAGATAAGCTGAAGCTCTGCATTTACCGAATAAATGGAAAAAACATCCAAACGAGAATGTAAAATATATATTTATCATAAAGATTATAATTTTAATCTTAAAACTAAATATAGATTAATAAAGGCTAATACCTTTAACATTCCTGTTCTTTCTCAGTTCATGCTAATCCTTATTATCTTTAGAATCTGTTCTAAAGATTATCATAACATTTATGATAATCATAAAATGTAGATGAGATTTATGATAAATTTACTCAGCCATTTATAAACTTTTGTAAACAAATTTTCCAATCAATTAAATATTTTATTGCTTGGCTTGCCCACTATAACCATATAACATATAACCATATAAGTTTCATCTAACAAGACAATTAATGACATTTTAAAAGGAACTTACAACTGTGGAAGGTTTGGTCTGACAAATGGATCGTTTTCTGCTCCATTTACAGCTTTAGCTTTGCGTTGCTTTATCTCTAGATTTGCTGATGGAGCCTGCAAATTTTGAGTTGGTGGCGGCTTTCTCTTTGCCAACAATTTCCTCTGTCTTTCTATTTCTTCTCTTTGTTGATTTATCCATTCCTGTTGTCTGCATTAAAATGAAAACATTAAGAAATTCTGTGAGTACCAAGAGCCTTCAGTGCTGCTCAAACTGTCAGAGAATATATAGTACTGAAACATTTTCTTCTTGGCAGTCGAATGAAGGTCAAGGAAAACTCTAACTGTTGTCAACATCAGAACAGAAAATACTGAATCTGAAACATTAAGTATGTTTCTCTACCCATAACTGCAGCCTGCCCTACTGAGCATTTCCACCATTTTCTGTTTTTATTATAGATTTTCAGCATACTTTTAAAATCTTCAACTGTTGTTAAAATGTGAAAGGAGAGGGTGCAGACTGTGTGACAGTGTGAAAAGAGTTCACAAAGGTATAGAGTGATGTTATAATGGCTTTCATACAATTGAAGGTGTGGGGGAGGGGGGGGGGTCTAGCAATGGGAAATGCATGCAAAATATTAAAATTAAATTATACAGCAGTAGTATGTTAATCATCAGAACTGCCCCCTCCATTGACTCCTTTAATTCTAGACTTAAAACCTATTTCTACTCACAAGCGTTTCTTGCGGTCCTCTGGGGGAGCGCTGTATGTATGTATTGTTAGATCTGTGTACCATTGTATGTAGCATGTTAGTATCTGCACTGATGTAAAGCATTTTGGTCACGAGAGTTGTTTTTAAATGAGCTATAGAAATAAAATTATTGACTTGACTTGACTGGTAGAGAGAGTTAGGAAGAAGTCTAAAAAGCAGGACTTCTAGGGTGGTTATTGCTGGATTGCTTCCAGCACCTCGTGCTAGTGAGGACAGGATCAGGGAGATAGTGGATCTCAATGTGTGGCTGGGGGGCCGGTGCAGGGAGCAAGGATTTAGATTTATAGACCACTGGGCTCTGTTCTGGGGCAGGGGCGACCTGTACAAAAGGGACGGGTTTCATCTTAACTGGAGGGGGAACGACATTCTGGCAGGCAGATTTGCTAGGGCTACACGGGTGGGTTTAAACTAAATAGCGGGGGGGAGGGATTGACAAATTGGGAGTATAAAGATGGAGTTAAAGGGGAAGTGAGTACAGGAAAAGTTACAAAAGACTCACAAATTAATAGGAAGGAAAGTTTGAGAAGGGATAAGAGAGTAAGGTCAGGGCCAATTGTGAGTGGTGGGAGAGGGGAGGTGAATACCAAAGTCAAAGTGTTGTATATGAATGCGCAAAGTATAAGAAATAAAGTGGACGAGCTTGAGGCTCAGTTAGAAATTGGCAAGTATGATGTTGTGGGAATTACAGAGACATGGCTGCAAGTCAGTCAGGGGTGGGAACTGAATATTCAAGGGTATACCTCCTATCAAAAATACAGACAGGTGGGCAGAGGGGGTGGGGTAGCTCTGTTGGTGAGGAATGAAATTCAGTCCCTTGCAAGGGGTGACATTGAAACAGGAGATGTGGAGACAGTATGGATAGAACTAAGGAATTGTAAGGGTAAAAAGTCCCTAATGGGACTTATCTACAGGCCCCCCTAACAGTAGCCTGGATATAGGGTGCAAGTTGAATCAAGAGTTAAAATTGGCATGTCGTAATGGTAATGCTACGGTTGTTATGGGAGATTTTAACATGCAGGTAGACTGGGAAAATCAGGTTGGTACTGGACCCCAAGAAAGCGAGTTTATGGAGTGCATCCGTGATGGAATCTTAGAGCAGCTTGTACTGGAGCCTACCAGGGAGAAGGCAATTCTGGATTTAGTGTTGTGTAACGAACCGGATTTGATAAGGGAACTTGAGGTTAAGGAGCCATTAGGAGGTAGTGACCATAATATGGTCAGTTTTAATCTGCAATTTGAGAGGGAGAAGGGTAAATCGGAGGTGTCAGTGTTACAGTTGAACAAAGGGCACTATGGAGCCATGAGGGAGGAACTTACTTTGAACAAAGGGGACTATGGAGCCATGAGGGAGGAACTGGCCAAAGTAGATTGGAAAGATACCCTAGCAGGGATGACAGAGGAACAACAATGACAGGTATTTCTGGGAATAATACAGAAGATGCAGGATCAGTTTATTCCAAAGAGGAAGAAAGATGTGGATAAATGCGAGGTTATCCACTTTGGTAGCACAAACAGGAAAGGCAGATTAATATCTAAACGGTGTCAAGTTGGGAAAAGGGGAAGTTCAACGGGATCTAGGGATCCTTGTTCATCAGTCAATGAAAGTAAGCATGCAGGTACAACAGGCAGTGAAGAAAGTGAATGGCATGTTGGCCTTCATAACAAGAGGAGTTGAGGAGAGGAGCAAAGAGGTCCTTCTGCAGTTGTACAGTGCCCTAGTGAGACCACACCTGGAGTATTGTGTGCAGTTTTGGTCCCCTAATTTGAGGAAGGACATTCTTGCTATTGAGGGAATGCAGCATAGGTTTACAAGGTTAATTCCCGGGATGACGGGACTGTCATATGCTGAGAGAATGGAGCGGCTGGGCATGTATACTCTGGAATTTAGAAGGATGAGAGAGGATCTTATTGAAACATACCAGATTATTAAAGATTTGGACATGCTGGAGGCAGGAAAAATGTTCCCGATATTGGGGGAGTCCAGAACCAGGGGCCACAGTTTAAGAATAAGGGGTAAGCCATTTAGAACGGAGATGAGGAAACACTTTTTCATGCAGAGAGTTGTGAGTCTGTGGAATTCTCTGCCTCAGAGGGCGGTGGAGGCCGGTTCTCTGGATACTGTCAAGAGAGAGCTAGATAGGGCTTAAAGATAGCAGAGTCAGGGGATATGGGGAGAAGGCAGGAACAGGATACTGACTGGGGATGATCAGCCATGATCACATTGAATGGCGGTGCTGGCTCAAAGGGCCGAATGGCCTACTCCTGCACCTATTGTCTATAGAGGATAGTGAAGAAGGAAATGAAAATCAAAAAGATGACAGGAAGGGCCAGAAAATCTAAACCAGTGGGTGGCAGAAATCCAGAGTAAGCAAAATTGTAAAAGGTCAAAGTAATGGCTCTTTATCTAACACATACAGCATTTATAATAAGACAGATGAGTTGAAGACACAAATAGCAATAAAGGAGTTCAATCTAAGAGAGGTATAGTTGTGGGGAAACCAGGACTGGGAACTTAATATTCCAGATTATTTTAAGATTTTAAAAGAAGAAGCTAAAGGCGTGAGGTGAGGTAGTTGAACAAGGAAAGTGACTGCTTGGTGTTGATTAGTGATATAGATACTTGGACTGTGACTTAGATTCACTTTAATTGAAAATAATAAATAGCATGGGAAAGAGGACACAGGTGTGAGTACCCTATAGACCCCTCCCCCCACCAAGGTGCTGCAATTAGAAAGAGTGTTCCCATGAGAAAATTTAACAAGCCATGTTTAACAAAGGAGGTTATGGTAAATATTAAATCTGAGTCTACAACATGCAAAATGGCAAGGTTCGTGATAGACTGGAAAATTGGGAATTTTACAAGAACCTGCAGCAAGAGACTAAAAAATTGTAATAAAGTGAGAAAAAAAATGATTAAGGGAGAAAACTGGCAAGTAAAACTAGCAACTGGCAAAACGCACTGCAAAGGCTATTATGAATGTGTAAAATAAGATAGCTAGCATAAGTGATTGACTGAGGAACAAGGATAAATTATGGAGAACGGGGACAGAAGAAATTATTAAGCCTGTGGCAGATTAGCCATGATTCGATTGAATGGCAGGGCAGACTTGAGGGGCCTACTCCTGTTCCTATTTTATTATGGTTTTCGGTTTGCGTAATATTAAACATTGAGGGTAAGCAATAACATGATAGAGAATTTCAGTTTGGATTTAACGCCATTTTAAAGTCTTTCTTGTGTAAGGGGTGAAGTATTAAACATTACCCTTCTACAAGGGGTAAAGTAACAAGAAGTTAGGTAGAATATACAAGTGCGCTTGATATGCAATCAAGAAGGGGATAACACTTGGAAAAAAGGTAATAGTCAAAGTGCAGGCACATGTTAGGGGAATGGGTGGTAGACTGACAATGTATAATTGCGTGCAAAGAAATAACGCAGTTTGATAAAGAAAATGTACGCACTTTACAAGATTCTGAAAAGCATAGCCATCAGTCCACTGCTCCGTGAATGAAGCACCATGTCGAACTGTCGTGAAATGCCCCAGACGTAATCTGTCCTGCATGCTCTTCTCTCTGCTGGATTGCTTCTCCTGCTTACTCTAAAACACAACAATCCATTTTCAATAAATTATGTTTTTCTTCCAACATTTTTTGCTAGCTTATTTAAATCATGTCACAAACATGATTGCTGATAAAACTGAATTTAAAAGTTTTTTAAACTCAGTTTTAACTGAGTTTAAAAGTGCTGTCATAGTCATACATAAAACAAATAACATTTAATCACTTCCAGCAAAACAAATATTTTCACACTCTCAGTAAATGGTCAACATGATGAACGTACTGCAACCAAGATCAAAACTCTGGATAAAGAAATCAGACAAATCCAGCTACCTTCTGTCAAATTTAATGAGAAATGGCCATAAACCAAAACAAATATATACATATGGCAGTACTTTATTTCACCAAAGTTAGATAATTGTGGGAAACTTGACAATAAAGGTAATTCTATTCTATTCTATTTTCTGCAATGTTTAGAACATAGGAAAATTCAAAAAAGACAGTAAATCATGATACTTTAGATGATTAATAATTCTTTATAACAATAACAGTATAATAACAGTAAAAAGACTCAAGATATATTATTTTAAATGCAGAGATGGGCACAGTTGTAATAGATATTCAGTATGGAGAACTGATGTTATTTATTTAGACCCAGGTAAGAAGCCGAGAACCGTGAAAGTAGCTTAGCTGAGTAGGCCAATTTTGGGACTATGTGCAGAAATAACCAAAAATTGTTGGACCCGCTCAAAACAAACAAAGGGACTGGATGCAACAAGTGGAAATGACACTTTACTTGAACAAATCTCGTTAAATCTCTTCAGTTCTGAATCACGCACACAGGAAGAAAATGATGACAATGGATAGATGAATTTCAAATTCACCAAGTTCAATTTGGGACAAAAATAGTTAAATTAAGAGGAAAGAGTTGCATAGACAAGATTCTTTCACACTAGAGTATAGAAAATTAAGATGAGGCTTTAATTGAATTACTTCAGACGAATCAAGTATCTGATAGAGTTGTTAATAAGAAACCATTTCCTCTGGAGGGGGGAGGTCCAAAACAAGTTCCCATTGTTTAGGAAGGAAATGCAGATGCTGGTTTGTACCGAAGATAGACCATAGACCTAAAACTAGTTCAGTATAATTCAAGGATGTATTGTTTCGTTTTTTGGAATCTGGAATGATCTCCCTGTCCAAGATCAACCGAAAAACTTCAAAACTGAAAATGAGAGCCAAAGATTTTACAAGGCAAGGAACCAAAGCGATAGAGACAAAAATCATCATGAATTAACTGAACAGTAGAACGCTTCATAAACTGAATGGCTTTTTTCTGTTCCAGTGGTCTTAAAACAAACTGTAAAGTTATGATTCTAACCTTTTCAATCAGCAACTTTTTACTCATTGTCATACACTTGTTTAACCGTTCTTTGTACTTTTCAAGGAGCTTTTGCTGTTCATCTATCTGCCTCCTTAGATCACAATTGGCCTGTCAAAATATTCAATATTAAATATTAAAAAGACACATTTGGCCTGTCAAAATATTCAATATTAAAAATACTCATTATGCAAAGGGCAATGTACAGTAAATGTTTACAAACACAATTACATTTATAATTTGCACAACAATTGCAAATTATAAAATTTTAAATTTAGCAAATGCAATTATCTAACCACCTGCCTAACTTAAAATGTATTGAAATGTGGATGCTGTTGTAGTTTAGCAAGAAACGGAGGAACTTCCTCTTATTGGATGCTTTGAAAATGTGATTAAATTAATCCCATCTTTACCAATTTGTACTCAAGTACACAATATTTACAAATGCATAAATAACGGTGATGAATAAATTTCAATTAATTAAATTTGAAGGGAACCAAGAAAAATATTTCACTTCGTAAAAACCAATTTTGAATTTAGTGCTAGTACCAAAAAGCACAGAAGTTAAAACTGTTCAGAAGATGCTAGAACAGACAGAAGATGCTACTTCATATCATTACTTCCATTTTTTGAGCATTAAACAATTTGTCAATAATCTGACTTCAGATCTGGAAAGCTACATTTATTAAATTTTGCATTTACTATACAAAAGCAAGGTCAATTACAATGTTTTCAACTTCAATATTTGAGAATTTTTCATAAAATGTAAATTACCTGATTTTAATTCCCCAAGCATTAGAAAGTACATCTAATTATGTATCATCAACATGATCCAATGTTTTAACAGTACCAATCTGTTCATATTTTGGAAATTCTGTTAATTATATGGGAAATTAGTATCACTAATATCACGATGTAATAGCTAAATCAGGCAAGTGCCGTCAGGGTAGGCAAGGGAGGCACTGCCTCCCCTGACTAAAATCAATCTCTTAGGTAGGCATAATTCTCCCGTACCTTTACTATTTATATTTAATTATCATTTTATAATTTTAGTCAGGGGAGGCAGTGCCTACCTTGCCTACCCTGACGGCACGTGCCTGATATAGCTACTACATCTTGATCTCTTAGGTAGGCATAATTCTCCGTGCCTTTCATGTGCAGTACATGTAATACGCGAAAGTCTGTGCAGCCCACGTGCCGTTGACGCTGCTTCCAGGCTTCACGACAAGGGCAGCTGAAAGGCAGTTGTAATTCTGCCTTTGCACCGTGGACTGCGCAAACGACTGTAAAGTGGGAAGCGGCTGTAAAAGGACAGCACCGCTGGGAGGGGGAAAGAGTTCCTTTCACAGCGTGTGGGGAGTCTGGCCAGGAGTAAAGTTGCGGGAGGGCAGGAGCGTTGAGAAGGAGGGGGTTGGGGATCATGCCGGGAATCATGCCAGGAACCAGCTCAAGAGCAGGTCAGCGGAGCGATGGATAACAGGACAGCGGGCGGTGGAGCTTACTCCATGTGTCAGCGCGAGTAACCTCAATTGGTCCCTTGATCGCGCTGACACAGGAGTGTCCACTGCCCGCTGCCCTGTTATCCATCGCCCGCTGACCCGCTCCGCTCTATGATCCTTGCTCTTGAGCTGGTCCCCTCACTGTTCAGATGGATGTGGTGGCTCTGCACCCGGAGCGCCGCGGCAGCAGTGAATGAGTGGGCTACGGGCATGATCCCCGACCCCTTCCTTCTCAACGCTGCTGCCCTCCCTGCAACTTTACCCCTTGGCCAGACTCCCCACACGCTGCGAAAGGAACTCTCCCTCCCAATTGGTCCCTTGAACTAGTATTGTCATCCAATAAGATCACAACTGATTCAACTTGTCCCGGTGTGCTCCCGTTTTTACCTCCATCTCTCCACCTGCCGGCACCCTCCACCCCCACCCAATCAGTAATTCAGAATGACGGAGATTTGGAAGCCTTGGGCAAATTGAATTGTTACTTTCTTTATTTTTATTTTTAATTTTTACGGAGAGGAGAACAATCTGCGCATGTGCGGTTTAAGATTTTTTTTAAAGCCGACCAATTGCCTACCCCGAGTAATTACTCACGGCATGTGCCTGAGCTATATCATGCATATCAACATTTAGATTCACCAACTAAATTTATTAGTACACATTTGCTTATTATTTAAATACAATTGGCTCGTATTGCCTTTTGCAATTAGCGCATAAGAGTAAGCTTGGCAGATCAAATTGCTAACCATAGTACTTACTCGCAACAAGTCATCTATTCTACCTTCTTTCTTCTCAAGGTCCAGATTCTTAGTGCTTTCCAGTGTAGCCAGTTTTCCCATGGTAAGTTCAGTCTAAATAAAATTAAAGTATTAACAATAACAGATTATGCCCAAAACATATAAACTGTAAAAAGATATTTTTCAATATTTGGGGCCTTGCATTATTAATCTATTAATTGTAACTAATCTGTGATATATTAAAATTAGTAAATTATCTTAAAATGCCATAAAAAACTTTAATTGGCCTGGCAAATTAAAATTTCATGATAAATGAGACAATGACACGAATACGTCCCCAAAGTAGGTCAAAATACAAAGTAAGTTTGAAAATGTAACCAGCTGAATCAAGATGAGGGGGAAAAATGCAACTCAATGGGGAAAGAAAAAAAAATTAAAAGCCTCAAATGTTGAAGTCAATAGAGAAATCCTAACTTAAAAAAATTCCAATCAAATATAATTATTTTAATATCATAAATTCCTGCTCCAACCCACCCCCCCCCCCCCCCCCCCCCACCCAACAACCCCTATCCCCAACACAACATAATTCCAAAATAGTAACAGTGTTGTCCCAGAGTTGGAAAACTAAAATTTACTTAAAGCATATTGCAAAAGGACACTTCACCCTCTATCACATTATACCCCCATTGTACCAGCACATTCTATACCCCTTATCATGCTTCTTATGAGAAATAAACACAATTCCCTACCTATAGTCCAAGTCATTTACCTGTGTTGTCTTGCAGAAGACAGAAATTAATTTTGGCTGTAAAACAGAGAGGTCTGCAAATGCTAGTGCAGTAGGAGATGGACTATTCTGCCGAATCTACAACAAAATAAGATTGGATTATGGTATCACACTGGTTGTTATACTTAAAATTGCCAAGAGGCAGGTAAAAAGCACAAAGATTTTAATGTGAATCACACATTCGAGAATAATTAGAGTTAAATGGTTGAAAATAAAAGAACTTTGCCAAACTATATTAAAACAGGATGGTTTTGATGAGTCTTTGAATGTTTCAATGTAAGCAAAGTTGCAATTTCAGAATTTCTATATATGCCTATTTAAATTATCAATGTCTAATTAAGTGTATTTGGGTTATGCTTTACCCTGACTTTCAGTACAAGGTTTACATTTCAAAGAACTGCCATTTCTAATGTTGTGTCAGGCAGCATCTATAGATACCTGTAATGAAAAGTTAATGTTATCAGACTGCCCTAAACTTTGGAATTCCATCAGCTGACTTTCTCTCCTGCTCTGCAACCAAATTGAAAAAAAGTTAATTATAAGCCCACAAATACCCAGCAGTATCAACAAGACCAGCCATCTGCAAGAAACGTATTCCATTCTCCATCTCATCATATCTGCTCTGCTGACAAGAATTTTCACGCAGGAGTAGGAAACTAATTCCCTTTCCCTCAAGCATAGTTACTCCTCCACCATTGCTGACAAAGTCCATGACTGCATCTTATCTATTCCCACTTTTTAGCTCTAGCCTCTCTTTTCCAGACCAAGATGGGAGATTCCCGGTCCATGCATTTGAACCCACCAGCCTCCAATATTCAAAGGATCATCCCAATTTATATAATTTTCAATGAGATTTCACCATCAAACCCCTCAATTCCCATCTGCAATGTATGTTCACAATGAGGTCTATACATTAGGGAAACCAAACACAGATTGGGCAACTGCTTTGTGGGGCACCTTTGTTCAGTTACTGATGTCTCCTGCACTGTTATGATGCTGGATGTAACATTGAAGTAAGCAGCACCTCCTTTTCCATCTGGCGGGCCTTGTGGACTGAATATCAAATTCAATAATTTCAGGTAACCTACTTTCTTCGTTTGCATCAGAACTGGCCAGTTTGTCCTTTGTGCCCGACTTACCGTTCAATATAATAATGATTGATCATCCAAATTCAGTGATCTTTTCCTGTTTTCTCCCCTGATCTCCTTAGCCATACAACTATATTTAACTCCTTGAATGCAAAATCAACTATATTTAACTCCTTGAATACAGTTAATGCTTTAACCTCAACAGCCTTTATGGAAGAGAATTCCACAATTTCACCAATCTTTGGATGAAGTAATGTCTCATTCGAAAATGGTGTGCTCTTTAGGCTGTGACACCTAATTCTGGATTTCTCCACCATTGGGAACCTCTTTCTGGCATCTAAACATCCCTGTCTGGACTTTACAAGGTTCAATGAGCTGGCATTGAGGTTTCTCACTATTTTATGAAACATTGCTTCAGACTGAATGAAGGGTGTCACGTCTAAATTAGAGACCAACTCTATCCATTATTGCAAAATCAAACTGAATAATACCATCTCAAGGGCATCCATAACACTTTGCTTCTGCAACATAGCTACTTCACATGAACTACAAAAGAAAATGTCAAAAATCACCTGTAAACCTGTAAATTTCTGACTTTCCAATTTGTGCAGATGTCTAACTCCCACTTATCATTCAATTTTGTGCGTGGTGATTTATATGGGGATATGGCCCTCAAATATCAAAATCAGTTACCTTTCCTCTACCCAAAAACTAGAAAAATGGAAACAGATCACAGCAAGAGTATCCAGCCTTACTTACAGCTAAAGAATGAAGAACTTGCAAACTTACAGAAGAGGTGGCAGAGTGAGGGAAGGAATTCTGGGGAGATCGAATTGCAGGTGGTACACCTCGTACAGGACTGGTGCCATTACCACCTGTATACTGAGAAAATTGAAGGAACATCATGGCATTATTGCAGCACTTTTTGAACAACGATTTCAAAATAGTGAAGAAAATCACTACAGGAAATAATTTGAGCAAATTAATCAAGTTTAAAATGAAACAATTGGCGAATCATGCCAAGAATTTTACTGTAACTAGCAAAACAAAATCCTACAATTAAAATATATATCAGTAACATTATTATTATTATTTGTTTTTACATGGATGAATTTTAATTTATGAAATAAATCAAAATTGTAAATCTTTGACTAGGCTATGATATATAAATGATCTTACATCAAAATAGTCACTAATTTTATGTCCTCTTGCACCGGTTTTACCTGAACAAAGAAAAAAAAATCAGATTGTATAAATACTGCCAAGTGAAATTATCTTGAGTTATTTCTTTAATCCTTTACAAATGACCAAATTCTGCAGAAAATAAGTTTACAGGACTCATGGTCCATTGCACAAAAAAAAATCAAGATAGATGCATGGAAAGCTATTACAATATGCTTTGTTAAGCTTACAAATTGATGTTAGTTAATATAAACCTGTTCAATGGAGTTCAATATGCTAAATGCAACTCCTTTTATACTTAATCAACTATCTGCAAAATCGAGCAGTATATTTTATATATTTTCAGGATTCATTGCAGTATGCAGTCTCAAAGATAATTCTGCAGACTGTTACTAGCTGAATTGATCACACTTAGAAATGCAGTGTATTATAATAATGTCATTACAAAATCATCCAAATCTGCCTGCAATTTAACCTGCAAAATTAGAGCACTGAGGGGAGGAAAAACAACATTCAGGACATATATATATTTTTAAAAAGCACTTAACTTGAATGTAAACATTTTAAATGTTAAGAAATCTCATGTAGATTAAAAGACATCACCATGAACCCAATAATGTTGCAACTATAACACTAGCTTGGAGATGGAAATGCCTTGTACATGGATAAGGAATAGTTCTGTGGATTGGAATAAGAGAAGAGCGTGAACCACTGTCTCTAATTGATTATGCAAGCATTGTCCTTTTTACATGGATTTTAAAATATAACCGAATAATTTTAAACACCATAGTTTACCATTTTAGAAATGTACATATTTTAAAAGAAAATTACAAGATAATACATATGCTATGAAAGCAAAACGTTCACCCCATTGTTATTCTCTGATGATGTAATGTGTCATATGTAAGTATCTGGGTATCGCATGCAAGACCAACATTTATCTGTTGTGAATTAACAAACTTTATTTGAGGACAGATCTTGGACCACATTCCGCATCAGATGCCTATTTACTCTGCTTTAAATCGAACGCACATTTAACAAAAAAAAACATAAGAATATGTGTCAAAATCTTTCCTGTGCGTCTTTCTCAAGAGGGCGTGAAATAAATTTTGCAACATAAAATTGGAATATTGGAGATTAGTTTACCACATACATCAGGGCTCTATAAAATGATTTGTTCACATGAAGCTCAGAGTAAACAATATGATCTAGTAATGCTAAATACAACAATAAATATAGTACAAAACAGCAGAATGGTGCAAGACTGTAGTGTAAAAAAGAGTAGAGCAAAAGAATATTAAAGTGCAATAATGGAATAACCTAATGAAGCAGAGGTAAGGATAGGAGTACATGGCAATATCTCAAAGAATGCAGTGTGAAAGAGGTGATTGGCTCAGGTGTCAGATAGAGAGGGGAAGAATCTGTTCCTGTTTGTATATTTGATCTTACAACCTCCTGCATCTTAACCCAGAAGGCAAATAAGAGAAAAACGAATGGCATGGATGCCAGGCAATCATGAGGATACTTCAGCCTTCCTGATGTAATGCATTGTGAAGATGGATTGGACGAAAGGAAGTGATGCACTGGGCTGTGTACACCACAGGATCCTCTGCAGGATCAGGCTATCAAAAAAACAGCTGTCGTACCAAGATGAGATGCATCCCATCAAGAAACCTCCTGTTGCACATCAGTGGGTTCAGAGAATCATCATGGACATGTTGAATCTTCTCAGATGGCATGAGCAAGTAAACATACTGATATGCTTTATTAAACATTGTGCCAGTGTGAAGTGACTAGGTTACACTGTTGGTGCTACACATGCATACGAACTTGAATATGTTAACTATCTCTACAGCAGCTCAGTTGATGAGGACAGGGTTGAGTTCATCGCCTCAGTTCCTTAAGTCAACAACCAATTCCTTTGTCTTGTTGATGCAAAAGGCCAGATTGTTGACCTGGAACCATGACACTAAGTTCTCATTCTCTTTCCTGTACTTTGTCTCGTCGTTGTTGTAAATCCAGTCAACAAACCGTGGTATCATCAGCAAACTTAAAAGATACATTTTGATGCTCTACTTGGCCACACAGGAGTGGGTTTACAGTGAGTTGAGCGTACGACTGACACAACTGTAAGAGGCACCAGTGTCGAGGGTCATGGTAGAGACAGGTTATGTCCAATTTTAACTGGCTGAGGTCTGCCGAGCAGTATGTCCAGAAGCCAGTTGCACATGGAGATCCCAAGGAGAACCAGAAGTTTAGTGATGAGCTTATTCTGTATTGTGGTGTTGATGGCAGAGCTGTCAATGAACAGCATCCTTACATTAGTATTCTTATTGTCAAGGTCATCCAGGGCTGAATGTAGTGTAAGAGAATTGGCATCATCTATAGACTTGATTTTTCTGTACACAAATTAAAGGGGGTCCAGAGTGTCCAGAAGACTGGCCTAAGTGTGGACCATTGCCAATCTTTCAAAGCACTTCATTATGGTCGATGTTAGTCATTGAGGCAGATCCTTTTTTTTTCTTGGGGATTGGAATAATGAAGGCTTCCTTGCGGAGGGATACAAGACTGTTGAAATGAGTGGCAGGAGATGTCAGCAAACACCACCAATCTGCACTAATCCCACATCAATTTGATTGTGTTTTCCTCTCTACATCAACTCCCAGCAAATTCTACCCATCAGTAAATTATTCTGCCGACCGGCACATCTTTGGAACATGGGATGAAACTGGTACAACCTGGAAAAACCTACATGGTCATAGGTTTGTTGGATACAAACTCCACAAATGCAAATCGCCAGAGATTGGAATCAACCCGGGTCTCTAGAATTGTCAGGTAGCTGCTCTATCCCTGAGCATTGCTGCATAGGAAGATAACCCCTTCCAACAAGCAATGCTCTTCCAAGCAACACGAATTACATGAAGGTAAGAAGGGGAAAAAAAGTACATTGACTATAAACTCTGTCAGGATTTACATTGATAATTATGCAATAATTTGTTTTTAATCTGGTACTGTCAGGACAATGGAGCACAAACTTATGTTATTACAGGAAATGGTTAAAATTGGGAAAAACTATAAAATAATTTGTGTAACTGGATAATGATGGAATGCAGCAAGTGTGGGATTTAAGTATAGAACTTTTCCTCTGGTAGATAGCAACCAGGACTTTACTAACTTTGGCATGCCACACCAAAATCTTCCCAACCTGGATGCAGAAAGCCAACCATGTTGACTTGAAACATCTGGGACGTGCAGAGGTTTCAAACCGTGCAACAGGCACACAACAGGTTCCCCAAGAGCCTTTGAAAGTTAAAATGTTGCAGAATTCCTCTGGGTTTCAAAGCTGTCAGGGTTTTACACACTTAAAAATAATTAAAATGAAGATTTATTTTTGAATGAAAAATGTAAGTAAAGCTAAATTAGAAATGTTAAATGTGGAATCCTGCTGTTGAGTGTAGGGAAACATACAGCTCCAACTAATGATATGTTAAGGCATTGCTTTTTGAGTATGCATGCATAAAAGTCCCAGGCGTGCAGCTGGTAAATGCTGGAGGAGAATTAAAGTGATAGAAAACGTTCGCTTTGTCACCAATGTCCCAAGGAACAGAAATGTTCCACAGGTTGGAATCTTTGTTTGCTTTCTCTAATGTAGGTAGATATCACATGGATGGCACAGAGGCGGAGTGGTAGAGTTGCCACTTTACAGCGCCAGATACTCGGGTTCGATCCTGACTACGGGTGCTTGTCTGTACAGAGTTTGTACATTTTCACTATGACCTGCATGGGATTTCTCCGGGATCTCCGGTTTCCTCCCACACTCCAAAGATCTACAGGATTGTAGGTTAATTGGCTTGGTATAATTGTAAATTGCCCCTAGTGTGGGTAGGATAGTGTTAATATGCAGGGATTTCTGGTCGGCGCAGACTCGGTGGGTCAAAGGAACTGTTTCTGCACTGTTGGTGGAGATTGGAAATTTCAAGAAATACTGATATGAGTGCATCACTGCACATGTACAACCTCTGTTTTGCCATGTCTCTTACCTTGGCTATTATCGCCCTGGGTGTCTGCTTTTCGCTTCCTTCCTCTTGAAGAGTCGGATTGCTTTTTTTCTGGTGTCTGAAGAAGCAATAGTCACAATTTAACCACTACAATTATTTATAGGCACATTCTTTCTCATTGACAAGAAAACTTTAATTGAAGTTTCAAAACTGGTATCGAAGAAGGCTTTACAACTAGGATGCAAAACACACAATAACTGGAATCACTTGCAGAAATTATACAAGGTTATATTATCTAGTTTTTTAAGTTAGATTATGTCTGAGCTGTGAAACATATTTCTTTGTCTAGAATATTTGGCATATCTGTTCGTGATTCAAATAATGTACTGCTGAATCAAACAGACAAGGATTTTACCCCTGGATCCTATTAACTCAAGTGGAATCATCCCATTTGTGCACAGCATCTCAGCACCAAAAATCTAACCAATGGACCTTGCTGAAACAGAAGCATGCAGAGATATTTCATTATATTTTAGATAAAAAACAACATCACTAGATTCCAATGAATGATTATGTTCATTTTTGTTTTTTAATTGTATGATTACTCCTCAGTAAATGAGGCTTCTAGGATATCAATAAACGTACTTATTAAATATGATTTTATGCTAATTCTCCCAGACTGCTCTCAGGTATAGAACTCTAATCTTTTCACCAGCAAACAATGGAGAGATGACAAAGTGAAAAAGCCAATGCCATCTCCAAACTCCCCTTCAGTTCAGATCAAATGTTATTAACCTTATATGAACCAAGCCATCTCTCATTAATGCACACTATCCTTTATCAAACTGCCAACGGTTTTCTCATTGATTAGCACTCCACCCAGGCTGCATTCAGACACTTGTTGGTACCAGCTCCCATCAACAACATTGACCTTCTCCTGTCTGGTGTTTGCACCCTCCCCCCCCTACACCAACCACTCTGCAATGAAGAGGTTCTTGTTCATCCTACCAAAGACTGCAACACTTTATATCTCAAAATTGAGCCAAAAAACCCCCCAGAATATCAGGATAGTATTACATCAAGGTGTAAAGCTAAATCTTGGGACTGCTGGGCTGAATCAGAGATGGGGGTCTGTGTTGAAGTAATTAGAAATAATTTGATCTAATAATGATGCTCATCATGCTTTTTCAGTTTTTCCTTATAATTTAGTCTGTGTTTATGATCACTTTTATTACCCATCACTACCGTTTCAGTCAACATTTATAAATCTCTACATACTTACTAAATTTTTTTTTATTGGAGGAAAAAATATACAGTACATCCGACGTAGTGCATTACATTTCCCTCCATTTTGTTTTTTATATATAATAACAAAATAACCCTTACCTACCCTCCCTAAACACCCTTTGGCAGCTAATGTGTTCACAATACAAACATATCACATATATAAATGCACATTTTAACAATAATAAAGTAACAAAATAGAATCAAGGAGGATCCCCACCTATTGTCAAGTGCCCTCCGTGAATAGGTGGTTCCTTTAGACCCTCAAGTTATGATAAAAAAGGTTCCCATTTCAAATAAAACTTTTTCACAGACTCCCTCAATGTGAATTTAATATTTTCTAGCCTTAAAAAAAAATTACTTCTTCCAGCCAAGCAGCAGCAGATGGAGGAGTGGTAGATTTCCAGACTAGCCAGATTCTCCTATGGGCCAAAAGTGATGTAAATGTAATGATATCAGACTGGGTTGTATTTAAACCCAAGGTTTTATCTGCTACACCAAATACAGCTACAAGCGGGCAAGGTCTCACTGTCATCCCAAGGACTTCACTGATGGTTTTGAAAACCACTGCCCAGTAGTTACCAAGTTTGGGGCAAGACCAGAATGCATGAGCTAGATTGGCTGGAGAGAAGGAGCACCTGTCACAGCCAACGTCTGTCCCCTGGCTTTGCAGCAAGCCTGGCTTTGTTTAAATGAATCCTGTGTAAAACTTTGAACAGTATGAGCCCCAATCTAGCACATGATGACGAGGAATGAACTCTTTTCAGTGCTTCTGTCCAGCATTCCTCAGACAGATCTATAGCAAGGTCGTCCTCCCACCTAGTTTTAACTTTGTTCAGGTTTTGATCTCCTAAAGACATCAGTTGAGAATATACTACAGAGTTCAGTCCTTTATTTGCAAAGGTAAGAGTGAGTTTATCCAACACTGTGACAGGCGGGAGATCAGGAAAAGAGGGAATTTTTTTCATGGCAAAGTGGCGGACTTGAAGATATTTAAATAAATGATTATGTGGGTGGCCATGTTTTCTGTGTAGGCTGTCAAAACTATCAAATACGTTGTCAGTATAAAAATCCTTAATGCACATAAGACCATTCAAACCCCACTGTCTAAAGGTTGAGTCAAGTGTGGAGGGGGAAATAAATGGTTACTGTGAATGGGACCCAGAACTGAAGCTGATGTAAACTTATAATGACAACAAAATTGATTTAAAATTTCGATGGTGGATAGTACGACAGGGTTGGACGTAAATTGAGAGGGTTTCAATGGCAAGGAGGAATATACTAAAGCTGGGAGAGACGAGGAATAACAAGACTGTGACTCAAGCAGACACCAGTCTGTATTGAATTGAATTGAATTGAATTGAATTATCCTCTATTGTCATTCAGACCTTTCGGTCTCAACAACATTTTTGCAGTCATACATATAATAATAAATATCAAAAACACACAATAAACACAAATTTAACATCCACCACAGTGAGTTCACTGTGATGGAAGGCAAAAGTCTTAAAGTGTCTGTCTCTTCCCTCCTTGTTCTCCCTCTGCGCCGAGGCGATCCAGGCTTCAGATGTTGTGACCCCGCCGGGTGATGGTAAGTAAGTCAGTCCCGCGGCTGAATCCAAGCACCACGAACGGGCCAGTTCACACTCCGCAGCCCAGGGTGGTCAAAGCTGCCGAAGCTGCCGCCCTCCAGTCCAGCAGACGAAGCTGTTGTTGCGGGAGCTCTGGAAAAACAGCTCACCAACCTGTGACCTGCGAGCTCCCGACGATGTTGTCCACTGGGCCCGTGGCCGAGTCTCCGAAGTCTGGTCGCCGCCGTCTGAACGCCGCTCCAGCTCCGAAGTCGAGTTGCCGCCGCTGGAACGCTGCCGCAGCTCCGGTCGAGTCGCCGCTGCCGCCGGAACGTCGCCATAGCTCCGAAGTCGAGTCGCCGCTGCCGCTGGAACGCTGCCACAGCCCCGAGGCCGCCAGCTCCGCCATTAGGCCTCGGCGCAGACGGAGACGGAGGTGGGGGATAGGACAAGAAAAGTCGCATCCAATCCGAAGGAAGAGACCAAAAACATGTTTCTCTCACCCCCCCCCCCCCACACAGATACACAACCTAATAAACCAAAATTAACTAAAACAGGACAAAAGAACAAAAAAAAAAGAAAAAACAGACGGACTGCAGGCAAGCTAAGGCAGCGCCGCCATCTTGAATTCAATTCAATTCAATTCAAAGCAACATAATTGCTATAAAACTTTCTCTTACCGAACAGATTATTGTCAGATGTCAAAAAAACACCAAGGACGCTGGTCGGTGGAGCCAGAATAATATCTTTTGGATATTGGATGCCCAGTAATAATGAATAAAGCTCGGAAGGCCCAGTCCACCTATTTCACGACCTCTTTGGAGAGTTCACTTATTGACCCTTGAAACCTTGTTACCCCATATAAAGGAGGTTATAGATTGGCTAACTGAGTTAAAAATTGACTTGGATAGGAAGACCGGCAAACATTGGAACTAGTAAAGAAATCTGGGAAGTACAGTCATCTTCACCGACTGCACTCTCCCAGCCATAGTTAGAGGTAGGATACGCCATCTCTCAAAGTCAGCCTTCATTTGGCTAACTTGAGGCGTATAGTTAGCTTCAAACAAGGATGTGAAAGAGCGGGTAATATGTATTCCTAAATATACAAAACCTTCTTGAGATATGGGAAAGGGCAGGAATCTGTAGGGCTAGGTTGATGGGAAAGCATTCGTTTTTTAAAGTAGGAGGTTTAGTTTATAGCCAGAGAATGTTCCAAACTGATCTAACAAGGACACAATTGCAGGGCCACTGGCTGTAGGGTCGCTCACATAAAGAAGGAGGTCGTCGGTATATAGAGACGATGTTCCATGTTTCCTCTCCTAATGCCCTGGAATAATGTGGTTGACCTAAGTGCAATAGAAAGAGGCTCATTTGCAATCGCAAAAAGAAGCGGAGACAAAGGGCAGCCTTGAAGAGTGCCACGTGTTAATGGAAAATAATCAGATTGCAAACAATTTGTCTGTATACACGCTAAAGGTGAATGATATAATAGCTTAACCCAGGCTACAATTTTTTTGCCGAATCCAAATCTCTCCAAGACTCTGAACAAATATGGCCACTCCACTCGATCGAATGCCTTCTCCGCATCCAAAGAGATAATAACCTCTGGGCGCGGAGAAGCACTGGGCGAATAGACCACATTGGCCAGTCGGCCGAAAAGGAATGACGATTTTTAATGAAACCCGTTTGATCTTCTGAGATTATTTTGGGAAGTTCTAAACGGCAAGCCAGCGCCTTAGCTGAAATGTTTACATCTACATTCAAAAGTGAGATGGGGCGGTATGATCCACATTGAGTCGGATCCTTGTCTTTTTTAAGAAGATAAGGAAGACAAGAAGACATCAGTAGGCGGCGCGACTCTCGTCAGCAGCGGCCTCTGCAGCCCGTCTGCGTTTTTATTATTTTTTGTCTATGTTTTTATGTAGTTTTTGTTATTTTTTGTTGGGGGTGTGTGTGTGGGGGGGGTGGGGGGGGGGGGGGTGGGGGGGGTGGGAGGGAGGGGGTAACTGTTAATGTCTCCCTGCACGGGAGACCCGACCTTTTCTTTGTCGGGTCTCCGTTATCGTTGGGGCTGCAACGAGGAGCGGCCTCCAACAGGAGGACCGGGGGCTCTGGTGCCGACGACTCACCTCACCGTCGCGGAGCTGGCCGAGTCCGGAGCGGGTGGAGCGGTGGTGGAGCGCTGCTGCGGCCCGACCTCCGGAGATTCGGAGGCTGCTACTGCGGGTCTGGCGGACGGCGGCACCGGGAGCCCGCGGGTCCCTGGAGGGAGACCGCTTTTCAGGGCTCCCGCAACGGCGACTTCTCCCGCCCGAGTTGCGAGGTCGAAGAGCTCCTGGAGCGGGGCCGCACAGCACCGCCCCGCACGGCTTGGAATGGCCGCGGGACTCTGCGAGCGCCCGCCGAGGCTCCAACACCAAGACCCGGTGTGCGACCTTGCACCACCCAGCGTGGCTTTAATGGCCGCAGGACAATCGCCATCGCCAGCCGGGGGCTTTGACTTTGACTCTGACATCGGAGGGGGGGGGAGAGTGCAGTGGAGAGATAAGTTTTTTTGGCCTTCCATCACAGCGATGTGATAGATGTTTATGTAAATTATGTTGTGTCTTGCGTCTATTTGTTTGTAATGAATGGCTGCAGAAACGTCATTTCGTTTGGACCTCAAGGGGTCCAAATGACAAATAAATTGAATCTTGAATCTTGAAGTGAAATAGATGCCTGTGAAAGGGTGGGGGGGTAATGAACCATTTTCCAAAGATTCTTGAAACATTTCTAAAAATAAAATTCGAATGGGTAGCCGTCAGGGCCTGGGATTTTACCACTCTGCATCGCCATAACGGCATTATTATTCTCTTCCTGCCCAAATTTGACATTCTTATCAGGAGCACCCGCAGTACTATTGAACATGCAAAAACAAGTTCTGGATCTGACACAAATAATACAAGAAACGGCAGTCTTTAAACAAATGTTTGTTGTTACTGGTGTAGAAAGTGCAGATGTGTTCTTCCTATCCATGCTCTGCCAGATAGCAATTTTAAGGGCAGCAAGTAAACCACAATCAATAGTTACACTCATTGCATTGAGGGAGATGGCTGAGGGTAGTGCAAAGAAGAGAAAAATGGCCAAGAGGGATTACTGAGGGCTAGTGTCAACAAGTTTACATCTTTAGAACAGAGATATATTCTTTTAGGTTTGCTGTCTATTTTGTCTGAAAAATAGCAAATAACCTGGTAATCATTTTTACAAGGAAGTTTAACTAAGGGAACGGAATTGTGAATACAGACACTTCAAGACTGTTATGAGACATGAGACGCTTCAAGACTGTTGTGAGATTATGGTCACTTGGCTAGACTTTTGCTTTTCTTCAAGACAGTAATTATTAGATTGCTTTCAATCTTAAAAGATGTATCTTTCTATAGAAGAACTAATTAAAATCACATTAAAATCTACATTAAACTCATGGTTTAAGGGGATTTGCTTATCCGTGTCAAAACTGATGCAAGGTCACTAATTCAAAATGATAGCTCAGTTTCTCTTTCCACAAGTGCTGTCTGACCTGTTCAAGGTTCTCAGCATTTAATTTTTTTTTTTTAATGCCAAATCTGATTCAGAAACCTGGCCACCGCAAAAGAAATGGCGAGTCTTTCTCTGTTAAAGCTAACCTTACATCCTTCAGTAGACCAATGAAGTATCTATCTGGTCATACAATAAAATTGAAGATATGTCAACTGAGGCAACTGGAAAGAAATCAGATGCAAGCTCAAGGAAATGTGTAGGAAGGAACTGGGAAATATAGGTTGTTCCACAATAATGTGCGTTTCCATAACACAAATTAGATATAACGAGATCGATGAATTATGGAACACTATTTTTATTCCACAGGCCAAATTGTTTGTAATATGATTTTGATTAAAAAATAGAGAACTGCTTAAAAGTTACTTTGGAATTGACAAGCGGAGGAAAAGCTGTTAAGCAAAAACAAAACAGTCCAGGTTTCTATGTAACACCCTTGCAGTAATCAGACACCATGTCTCTTAAGAACATAGTCTGTCAATTTTATCGCAGGTGTGCTTTGACATGGACAGGCAATCTATTGGCACCCGTGCAAAGAAGTTATTAAACAATGTAACATACAATCTTTAATATTTTTAGTTTAGTGTAACAAAAATAAACTTAGCTATTAAAAATACTTTTTGATACTCCTGCTGGGAAAATACTGTTCTTAGGTCCAAAACTCTCGCGCTCCTAACTCCCTTTCCCTCATTGACACAATTGTTTTTAACACACGATTTTCTATAACAAGAGGTTTCTTAGGAAAGCAACTTATAGCAGAACTACCGGTAGCGACTTTTAACAGCACAAGCAGAGCTGCCAGCCTTCTCATCACATGTGCAAATATTTTCATGTAGTATTTGGAAGTATAAATCTCTTTTCTGTTATTTAACAGCTCAATTTAAACAACTGTTCTAAATTCTTCTGGCAAGTCATTAAATGCAGAACTCCTTTATCACATCATTCTCTAAATTTGCTACTATTTTCATCATAAGAACGAGACATAGCAAATGAACTATCATTAGTCTTGTTATAAAGCATTCAACATTTACTATCCTAGTCTGACTGTGTGATTCTAGAGTACTTTAGGGTGGCACAGTGGCTGAGTTGCTGCCTTACAGCGCAAGACACTCGGGTTCGATCCCGACTACAGGTGCTGTCTGTACGGAATTTGCACATTCTCCCTGTGAGAGCGTGGGTTTTTTCCCGGTGTTCTTGTTCCTCCCACACTCCAAAGGTTTGTAGGTTAATTGGCTTCTGTAAATTGTCCCTAGTGTGTATGTAGTGCTAGTGGTCGGCACAGACTCGGTGGGCCAATGGACTTGTTTCCATGTTGTATCTCTAAAGTCTAAAGTCTATTTTTCCCAGCAATTTGTGTTTACTGTAATGTTCCATACACATCCATTTCATTACATAGCTTACGGTTTTAAATATATTTAGTCCTATTTGAAATTTTATAGTGGAGCTTCATGGTGGCAAAAATGAAATTGATCTATGATTTTCGTGACAGCATCATTCATCTTAAACTGTAGTTAGACAATCGCTCTTCCAATTTATCCCTTAAAATTATCCCCATTGAAGAACTGCAATGAGTTAACAGTTCTGTGCATAAATATTTTCTCCCTTTTCAACTGAGGTATTATATTTACTTCAGGTACATAAGTGATTCTCCCGTATCCACTGGTTTCATAAGTTATAAATTGATGAGAGCTTTCCCTAGTTTTTAAATCCAATTATATATTCTTGTGATGTCATTGCCATCTTCACTCTAAAATATATAAAGTGCTCTTTTGCATGGACTTTATAACTTCTAGAAAGTAAAGTAATGAAATACATACTAGAAATAATACACTTTTAACAAATTAACTACGATGTCACCACTTTGATCACAATTATACTTAATTTTTCTGCCCAACAATTTTTGTTCCTGCTGTAAAGATAAGCAAAGCAAAATCTCAGGAAATGAAGATTAAACACCATTCAGACATTAGATTGTTGTCAGTAGGTGATGCGGATTATCATGATGAGACCATTAGGTAGATGCTAGTGTCGGATTGAAACATTTAAAGAGTGAAATATTCATTAAACAAAACCAAGCAAGGTAGCAGGAAGTGCAGAAGTGAAAGGGAAAATGAGATGTATCTCAGTAAAATGCCGAGCGATATGCTAGTAAAATATTAAAATCAGGAAAAGCACTCCAGAAATAGTGAAGGATCCAGTGAATGGGATGGAGTGCAATGCACATTGCAATACTACATGACTGTAATATATTGATATCATGGCTAGCATACATCAAACCTGCTTTTCCTGTTTTTTGTTAGTTGATCCTCTGACCTCCTCAGAGGCAGAGTTTTGATTATTGAGATTAATAGTTAGTAATATATATATATATATATATATAGCATCACGATGGGTGGTCGGAGGGGAACGCTTGAAGAGTGGGCTGCGTCTTCCTCCAATCAGGGCGTACATGGATGACATGACCACAATAACAACAACAAAAGCATGCACCAAACGCCTGCTGGATAAACTCCAGGAAAACATCAAATGGGCACGAATGGAGATTAAACCCAGCAAATCCTGCAGTATTTCCATCGTCAAAGGCCGGCTCACTGACGAAAGGTTCCGCATCAATAACGAGACAATACCAACTGTCCTGGAGAAGCCTGTCAAAAGCCTCGGGCAATGGTATACCACATACCTCAAGGATGTAGAGCAGGTGGAACAACTCAGGCAGGATACAATCAGTGGCCTCAAGCAAATCAACAACATTGCTCTCCCAGGGAAGCTGAAGCTTTGGTGCCTTCAATTCGGTCTACTGCCCCGACTCATGTGGCCAATTACCATCTACAAGGTCACTTTATCCCATGTCAACCAGCTGGAGAGACTGGTGAACTCACAAGTGAGGAAGTGGCTTGGGCTACCGAGATGCCTCAGCAACATAGGGCTCTATGGGAATGGAGCCCTCTCACTGCCAGTCTCAAGCCTGGTGGAGGAATACAAATGTGCCAAAGTAAGGCCGGACATGACTCTAACAGAATCCCGGGACCCAATAATAAGAGGTGTCGCTCCAAACCTAGAAACAGGGAAGAAATGGACTCCAGCAGCAGTGGTACCGGACACAAAATCCGCCCTCCGACAGCGGGACATAGTGGGCCATGTCCAACAAGGCCGAGGGGGCTTTGGGCCTGGGAGCAATGAAACCTACCTGGCAAAAGGCTACTCCAGCTGAATGTCGGCACCTGGTGGTGGAGGAGGTGTGCCACCAGGAAGAAGCAGCCAGGTGTGCCAAAGCCATATCCCAAGCCAAACAAGGCCGCTGGATGAGGTGGGATGGCGTTGAGAGGAGGAAGATCACATGGAGAGAGCTGTGGACCATGGAGTCAAATAAGTTGAGCTTCATTATCAAAGCCACATATGACGTCCTTCTCTCTCCCACAAACCTAAATCTTTGGCTGGGAGGGGATCCAGCCTGCCCCCTGTGTGCAGTTCCAGCAAACCTCAAGCACATCCTGGTCGGTTGTAAGACCAGCCTAACACAAGGCAGATACACCTGGCGACACATCCAGGTGCTGAAGTGTTTGGCAGCTGAACTCGAGTGCAAGAGAGCTACCACCAACGCCATGCCTATCAATGCCCAGATAACATTCCCGCAAATACCATCCTTCATCCGGGAAGGAGAGAAACGGAGGACTAACCCCTCGCCTCTCAACTCATGCCCACTGAACGCAGCCAGAGACTGGGAAATGCGTGTTGACCTAGGCCAGAGGCTTTCGTTCCCAGTTTAAATCGCAGCTACCAACCTGCGACCAGACCTCGTTCTCTGGTCCAACTCCTGTCGGCGTGTTTTCATCATTGAGCTGACGGTCCCCTGGGAGGAGGCTGTGGACGAGGCTTATGAAAGAAAAAAGCTTTGATATTCAAACCTTGCAGCAGAGGCAGAGGAGAGAGGTTGGAGTGTCCAGTGGAGGTGGGGTGCAGGGGCTTTGTAGCCAGTTCCATCGCAAGGCTCCTGAGGGAAGTAGGAGTCAGAGGGCAGGCACAAAGGAGAGCAATAAAATAACTTGCCAATGCCACCGAATGGAGCAGTCACTGGCTGTGGCTGAAGAGAAAATATGCAGTCTGGGCTGCCACGTAACTATCTAGAGGCTAACCATAAGACACACACCCAGGGCTGATCACCCTGCGGTGGGCCTGCCTCGACTGAGGGTGTCTTGTGATAAAAGGCAGTGACGTTGAGATACACAACTGAAGATTTTAACTAAATATTCCAGGATTTCGTTGCTTCAGGTGTGATAGAATTGGAGGGGCAAGAGGTGGAGGTGTTGCATTGCTAGTCAGGGAAGATATTACAGCAGTGCTTTGGCAGGATAGATTGGAGGGCTCATCTAGGGAGGCTATTTGGGTGGAATTGAGAAGTGGGAAAGGTGTAGCAACACTTATAGGGGTGTATTATAGACCGCCAAACGGGGAACGAGAGAATTGGAAGAGCAAATATGTAAGGAGATAGCAGATATTAGTAGTAAGCACAAGGTAGTGATTGTGGGAGATTTCAACTTTCCACACATAGACTGGGAAACACATTCTGTAAATGGGCTGGATGGGTTGGAGTTTGTAAAATGTGTGCAGGATAGTTTTTTGCAGCAATACATAGAGGTACCTACTAGAGGGGGGGCAGTGCTGGACCTCCTGTTAGGAAATGAGACGGGACAGGTGGCGGAGGTATGCGTTGGGGAGCACTTCGGGTCCAGTGATCACAATACCATTAGTTTCAATATAATTATGGAGAGGGTCAGAACTGGACCTAGGGTTGAGATTTTTGATTGGCGAAAGGCTAACTTTGATGAGATGCGAGATGATTTAAAAGGAGTGAACTGGGACATTTTGTTTTATGGGAAAGATGTAGAAGAGAAATGGAGGACATTTAAAGGGGAAATTTTAAGAGTACAGAATCTTTATGTTCCTGTTCGGTTGAAAGGAAACAGTAAAAATTGGAAAGAGCCCTGGTTTTCAAGGGAAATTGGACACCTTGTTCGGAAAAAGAGGGAGATCTACAATAACTATAGGCAGCATGAAGTAAATGAGGTGCTTGAGGAGTATAAGGAATGTAAAAAGAATCTTAAGAAAGAAATTAGAAAAGCTAAAAGAAGATATGAGGTTGCTTTGGCAAGTAAGGTGAAAGTAAATCCAAAGGGTTTCTACAGCTATATTAATAGCAAAAGGATAACGAGGGATAAAATTGGTCCATTGGAGAGACAGAGTGGACAGTTATCTGCAGAGCCAAAAGAGATGGGGGAGATATTGAACAATTTTTTTTCTTCGGTATTCACCAAGGAGAAGGATATTGAATTATGTGAGGTAAGGGAAACTAGTAGGGTAGCTATGGATACTATGAGGTTCAAAGTAAAAGAAGTACTGACACTTTTGAAAAATATAAAAGTGGATAAGTCTCCAGGTCCTGACAGGATATTCCCTAGGACATTGAGGGAAGTTAGTGTAGAAATAGCCGGGGCTATGACAGAAATATTTCAAATGTCATTAGAAACGGGAATAGTCCCCGAGGATTGGCGTACTGCGCATGTTGTTCCATTGTTTAAAAAGGGTTCTAAGAGTAAACCTAGCAATTATAGACCTGTTAGTTTGACTTCAGTGGTGGGCAAATTAATGGAAAAGATACTTAGAGATAATATATATAAGCATCTAGATAAACAGGGTCTGATTAGGAACAGTCAACATGGATTTGTGCCTGGAAGGTCATGTTTGACTAATCTTCTTGAATTTTTTGAAGAGGTTACTAGGGAAATTGACGAGGGTAAAGCAGTGGATGTTGTCTATATGGACTTTAGTAAGGCCTTTGACAAGGTTCCTCATGGAAGGTTGGTTAAGAAGGTTCAACTGTTGGGTATAAATGCAGGAATAGCAAGATGGATTCAACAGTGGCTGAATGGGAGAAGCCAGAGGGTAATGGTGGATGGCTGTTTATCGGGTTGGAGGCAGGTGACTAGTGGGGTGCTTCAGGGATCTGTGTTGGGTCCTTTGTTGTTTGTCATGTACATCAATGATCTGGATGAAGGTGTGGTAAATTGGATTAGTAAGTATGCAGATGATACCAAGATAGGGGGTGTTGTGGATAATGAAGAGGATTTCCAAAGTCTACAGAGTGATTTAGGCCATTTGGAAAAAATGGGCTGAAAGATGGCAGATGGAGTTTAATGCTGATAAATGTGAGGTGCTACACCTTGGCAGGACAAATCAAAATAGGACGTACATGGTAAATGGTAGGGAATTGAAGAATACAGTTGAACAGAGGGATCTGGGTATAACCGTGCATAGTTCCTTGAAAGTGGAATCTCATATAGATAGGGTGGTAAAGAAAGCTTTTGGTATGCTAGCCTTTATAAATCAGAGCATTGAGTATAGAAGCTGGGATGTAATGTTAAAATTGTACAAGGCATTGGTGAGACCAAATCTGGAATATGGTGTACAATTCTGGTCGCCCAATTATAGGAAGGATGTCAACAAAATAGAGAGAGTACAGAGGAGATTTACTAGAATGTTGCCTGGGTTTCAACAACTAAGTTACAGAGATAGGTTGAATAAGTTAGAGGTCTTTAAAATGATGAGAGGGATAGACCGAGTTGATGTGGACAAGCTTTTCCCTTTGAGAATAGGGAAGATTCAAACAAGAGGACATGACTTCAGAATTAAGGGACAGATGTTTAGGGGTAATATGAGGGGGAACTTCTTTACTCAGAGAGTGGTAGCGGTGTGGAATGAGCTTCCAGTGGAAGTGGTGGAGGCAGGTTCATTGGTATCATTTAAAAATAAATTGGATAGGCATATGGATGAGAAGGGAATGGAGGGTTATGGTATGAGTGCAGGCAGGTGGGACTAAGGGGAAAAAAATTTGTTCGGCACGGACTTGTAGGGCCGAGATGGCCTGTTTCCGTGCTGTAATTGTTATATGGTTATATGATTAAGATGTAGCAAAATCACCTAGTGGTCAACCCCAAGAATGTCAATTGTAGTGAAAAATCATAGGGATTGCAATATCCAGTCCTACTAATCAATCAATATAAAGGGAGCAAGTTTCCTTCAAGTTGAACATTATTTTGGCTTGGATATGAATCAGTTTCCTCAATGTTATTGGATTGAAATCCTGGAATTCCCTATCCAACTGCAAGTATATTCATCATCAGGCCTACAGTGGTTCGAGGTGGTGGCTTACCAACACATCAAAAGGGAAATACGGGTTGGCATTAAATGCTGGACTTCTCAGCAACGGCCCAACATATAGATTAAAAAAATAAAGAGACTCTTTTAAATAAAGAGACTTTTTTTCAGCCTGACATTCGTGTAGTATTACAGGTTAGACAGTTGGGATAAAATTATTGTAAACAATGGATCACAATTCATATAGAAAAATACATATTATGGCTCATAAGCTTATTTTAAATTAAAAAAAAATTAAAATAAATCATCCTCCAGCTGAAACCCGTTTATTAAATTGTTCCCAGGTCTGTTCAAAACAGGTGTTACCCATTTATTAGTTGGATTATGGAGAAAAACAAATACATTGCATGTGTTTTTTTTTGCATTTTTAAACTGAGAAGTAGATAAAAATCTGCACTTTTAAGATTTTTAAAATGTAACAAAATGAACCATTAAGAAACCAAAATATATTGATTTAATCAGTGCAGAAAATAAACAATGGACATTTTTGATATTGTTATAAATTGTGTTAGTGAATTTAGGCTGTGGGCCGAGGAGCTTTATTCCAGTGTTTCGTGACCCAAGTCACAGAACTGCATGAAATTTTCACATATTGTGTAAAAATGTTATATAAATCACCCCTGAAACTCGTCATGAACAAGACTTGCACATTTTAAATTAAATTAGAGAAATAACGGAAAAATTTCGGGTATTTTTAGTCCAATCAAAGCACGTTTTAACATTGAGTTGTATGCCAGTTGGCCAATCACGCGCTTTGCTTCAGGCTAGCACACAAACATAGCTGAGAGGACTTCACTGATGCCTGTTTTACTGGAGATTCCGATGAAGGTTCTTTCTAGTTCTGTGGAATACATGTCGTGGAAACCTGCAGCAGGGTAATTGAATTTAGTGAGAAAAGCATTAAGAAGGCTGAAGAATGTGCTGCTAAGTGGATAGAAGAGGAAGAAAGTCTTGAAAGCAAAGTCGCTGTTGAGGTGCTGCAGTCAAACTTTGTGAATCAACTGGAACTGAAAGGTAAGATCTAAAGTCTGAATTAATGAAAATCTATCTGTATGGACTTTAATTAATTTAATTGCACCCTTTTATAATGTGAAAAAATGAGATTTGGAAGCTGTACATTCACTCATACATTCAATCATTCATCATACATTCATTCATTCACTCACTCATCACTCACTCATTCACTTACTCATTCATTCACTCACTCACTCACTCACTCATCATTCATTCATTAATTCAGGCTAGCACACAACCCGGCCTCAGAGCTGGGGCAGCGGCAGCGGCCACCCGGCCTCGGAGCTGGGGCAGCGGCAGAAGCAGCGGCGACCCGGCATCGGAGCTGGGGCAGTGTTCTGGCGGCAGCGGCCACCCGACCCGACCGCGGGCCCAGTGTACGACATCGTCGGGAGCTCACAGTCACAGGTTGGTGACCTGTTCTCCGGAGCTCCCGCAACAACAGCTGCGTCCGCTGGACTGGAGGGCCGCAGCTTCGGCAGCTTCGACCACCCCGGGCCGCGGAGTTGAACCGGCCCGTTCGCGGAGCTCGGATTCAGCCACGAGACTGACATTACTTACCATCACCCGGCGGGGTCACAACATCTGAAGCCTGGATTGTCTCGGCGCAGAGGGAGAATAAGAAGGGATGAGACAAAGACTTAAGACTTTTGCCTTCCATCACAGTGAGGAGGTGCCTGGTGAACTCACTGTGGTGGATGTTAATTTGGTATAATAATATATAGTTTAAATGGACTGCAACACGGAAATAGGCTGCCCATGGTATAATATGGGCATTGGCCACTAGATGGTGCTTACTTTCCCGATTTCATTTTCTAATTAGTTTAATTAATTAATGTGCAACTTTTGGCAATGACGAGTTATGACTTCTTTCTCAATTATATTTCATCTAAATCTGTGGAAAATTTTCATGTAGTTTGGTGACTTGGGTCACGAAAACCGATTTCTAGACACATTTTTGATGCTCGGCCCACAGCCTAATTGCACAAAATATTGTTTTCTATTTAGCTTTAGACCTTTGCACATTGTCTAGGTTTCAACTGACGGGGATAAAGCTTACTGACAAACAGAATGAGTAAGCCACTGGGAATTTAAATTTGTTATCGTTGATTTTGTAGGAAACTAAATTATATGGCCCCTGGTTACCAGTTATATTAATACACATAAATCTACTGGGTCCTGAAAATAGTCCTTCCAAATTGATCGGAATGTAAAAGATGACAAGATAACTGACGTTATAGTTCTATTTGAATACAAAATGCAGATGTGAACAGCCTGTTCATCAGTACTTATTAAAAAATGAATTTTGGTGGAAATCCTATCCTTTTCTCTGTATTTCTTTTAATACAATTGTGATACGGTCCCATCATATTGTTTCATGCATGTTTCAAATCTTAACATCTGTGAAGAAATGTTAATTTTGCCTTCCATTATTTCTGAAATGTGGGGATCAGGTGACTTTATATATTGCAATGTATGATTAAAGTTTAAAGACTGCGCATCTCAGATACAAACTTTACATTTGATCTTCCAGAAACACAGTTAAAGAACTTCATTATATAGAACATTCTTACCATAATATAGTCCCTCCGAGTCTCTTTCGTGGGACGTGGTTACCAAACAGGCAAAGAAAAAAATGTAGATTCATTCAAAGCTTCCTTGAAGAAGTGCAACATCCTCACTGACCTGTGAACTTCTGGACCATAAAGGGGCTGTCCCACTTGAGCGACCTAATTAACGAGTTTAGAAGAGTGTCTTCGACCTTCAAACTCGCAGCATGGTCGACACGTGGTCCTAGGAGGTCCTATGATGTCGCTGGAACTCTCCTTCATGCTCGAGGGAAGTCCCTGAATACTCGTGGCCTCAGCTAGGTCACGGAAATTTTTTCAGCATGTTGAAAATGTTTCCGCGAGTAAAAATTGGTCGGCATGGTTCTTTTGAAACTCTGTATTGCAGTTGAGTGAGGTCGCTATTTAGTTACCGGCAGTCGAGGGCAGCCGTAGGCAATCTCTTTCGCTGACCGGGCATTTTGATTGGCTCATTGGAGTTTTCAGGACCAAGGAAAATGCCCGCTAAACTTTTTAAAAGTGTCTCCACTCCACAAAATACTGGAGAAACTCAGCGGGACAGGCAGCATCTCTGGATAAAAGGAATGGGTGACGAGGGAGACACAGAGATATGGAAGGGTAAGGTGTGAAATCGAGAGAACAAATGGGACGAAGTTCAAGGAAAATGTAGAATTCAATCAGGAGAGTCAGACTGGTAAAATTCAATCAGGAGCTCTGTTCTGATGAATTTTATCTTTGGATGCCTCGTTGTTCTCTTCCCCATGCTATCAATGATCTATTCTACATTTTTCTTCTAAAACTTCGTCCCCTTTGTTCTCTCGTTTTCACATCTTACCCTTCTGTATCTCTGTGTCTCCCTCTCCCCTGCCTCTCAGTTTGAAGGGTCTCGACTCAAAACGTCACCCACTCCTATCCAGAGATGCTGCCTGTCCCGCTGAGTTTCTCCAGCATTTTGTGTCTATCTTCGGTGTAAACTAGCATCTGCAGTTCCCTCCGACCCAGAATGAAAGAAGTCTGCTGGTTAATTAGATCACAAGTGATAGGAGCAGAATTAGGCCATTCGCTCCATCAAGTCTATTCTGCCATTCAAGCATGGCTGATCTATCACTCCCTCCTAACCCCATTCTCCTGCCTTCTCCCCATAACCTCTGACACCCGTACTAATCAAGAATCTAACTATCTCCGACTTAATAGCATTTACTTGTTCTGCAAACATGCAGATCCTTTGAATCAACACTGTGCGATGTATCTGTCAAAGACTGGACTGCCACCAAAACAAATCAGGTAAACACTGCCAGTATAGTGGCAACATAGATCCCATTGTCGTGGTAGGAATGCACTCAAACACGGGGGATTGTTACGATTGAAAAAAAAGCAATTGACCAAAATAAGTTATCTTGTTCAGATGAGGAAACCAGTAAATATCCCAGAATTGCAAACGCATTCTACATTAGTTGATAATGCATAGAATTGCTCAGCTGTGCCTTGTTCAGAATAAACAGGACAAATCCAATCTGGCAAATCAACAAACTTTAAAGGCCATCAACGACTGTGCTATCAAGCAGCAATTACATTCCAATAACCCGCTCACTGATACATTCTCTCATTGGATGTGGTCATTCTTAAATGCTTTTGAAGCATTCAAATACAATCTTCATCAGCACACCACAGCTCCAGATCTCATCACAGCCTTAATCCAAACATGGGCCAAAACTGGTCATGGGGGAAACATTCCAATGGCTAGGGAATACCTCTCGCAAAGCAAGTTGGCTGTGTCAATCACCCCATCCCAAGATAGGGTGTTCTTCATGGGAGCATCTTCCATCATGATCATCTTCAGCTCATCATCTATGACCTGATTTCCATCAAAACAGCTTAAGCAAGAATGTTCACGTTGTGCAATGTTTAATATTGTTTGCAACCCCTCAGCTAATGAAGCAGGCAATACCTGGTTGCAGCAAAACCAGACAACATGCAGGCATTAGCTGATAAATGACAATGAACTTTGGTGCTTCAAAAACATTTAATAAAGACTACATCCAATAAGAGAGAATATAACAGTCCTTGATAGTAACACTATCATCACTGCTTCACCCATCATTAACATCTCGAATGTCACGACTGACCAGAAAATCAACCGTACTACTTGTAGAACACTGTAGCAGGATATCTTGTGATGAGTGAGGCAAGTGTCAACATTAAAACTATCCAGCATCCACCAGGCACAAATCAGAAAAATAATGCAATATTCTCAATTTTTCTGTGTCTGGCAGATTGCAACAACACATATGGTTGATAATATCTGCAATAAAATGGCAAGTTTACTTGTTATTCCATCAACCATTCTAAGCATTCACTTATTTTACTACCAATGTACATTTGATTCTAGTGTGAGCCATCTACAAAATACACAACAGGTACTCAACCTGACACTAACAGGCAAACTCACAACCTCAAACCACTGAGGACAAAAGCTTCAAGTGCATGGAAATATCAACACCTGCATGTTCCCTTCCAAGTTGCTCGCCATCTTGACTTGGAAAGATGTTCCATCTCTGGGCCTAAACCTCAATATGTATCTATCATTACTCATACCTCCTTCCACTAACCAAACACATAATTCAAGGTTGTGGCTCAACACATCTTTGTACGCTCACTTAGAGATTGGGTAATAAGTGTTGGCCCTGGATGCAATACAGTTCCAAAAGAGTAAACAAAAATCACAATCTACCACTTAGTTTATAAATGGATAACAAAAGTTATCTGGCTTGTGATTGGACTCAATGCACATCACTAATAAACTTATTTTCGTTTTTTTTTTAAATAATGCTTCGATGTGACTTGAATGTCACTTATAAATTCATTTCCGCTGATGAAACCATTAATGTTCAAACTATAGCCTTCCCTTAAGCGTGTTTTACAAGGAGACGCCAGTGAACATTATGTATCACACAATCACCAATTGGCAACTTTGCCAACTTTACATAGTTTGAACTACAAATAATTTCCATACATCTTCCACAGCATTAACTCACATGGCCTTTCAAATGACAAAACTGATTGACACACAATGCTATTGGATCAGAAATACAAGAAGTTAGTAATATTCTTCCACATCAGGATGGTGGCAGGAGCAAGTGGATAGCCTCTGACGATGGAAATCATCATTTTCTGGGAAATTTGCTTGCCATTTTGGGTATGTTACTTGCCATTTATCAATAATTGAATGCTGCCTAGACCTGCGGAATGCAGGAATGGACTGTTTCAAGTGCTGAGAAACTGCAACTGGCAAGGGATCGAATCGTCATTTCTGACATTATAATGCAATTGAGTCATGGATTCATACAGTGTGAAAACAGGCTTTTCAGCCCAAAGTCCACGTTGACCAACATGTTCCATCTACACTGGTCCTACCTGCCTGCGTTTGGCACATATCACTCTAAATCTATCCAATCCATGTACCTTTCCAAATGTTTCTTAAACGTTCATCCTGCTTTGCATCAAGGTATAAAGTCCTGGCCTGCTCCCCCCATCTCCCTCCTCCCCTCCCTCCGCCCATGCCCCACACCTCTCTCCCCCTCCCCATCCTCTCTCCTCCCCCCCTTCCCCCACCCCTCTCTCCTCTCCCTCTCCTCACCCCTTTCCTCCCCCTCCTCCTCGCACCCCATCCCTTTCTTCCCCCCCCCCCCCCCCCTCCCCACCCCCCTTCCCCCCTCCCCACTCTTCCCCCTCCCTCCACTCTTCCTCCTCTCCCCCCTACCCCCCACACATCTCCCCCCTCCCCCTCTCTCTATCTCCCTCTCCTCACCCATCCCTCCTCCCCCACCGCCCTTCCCTCTCTCCCCCACCCCCTTCCTCTCTTCCCCGCCCCCTTCCCCCACCCCTCTGTCCCTCTTCCACCACTCCCCCTTACCCCCCCCCCCTCCCTCTCTCACTCCTCCTCCACCACACCCCACACTCCCCCTCCCTCCCCTACCACTTCCCCTACCCCCTCTGTCCCTCTTCCATCACTCCCCCTATCCCTCACCCCCTCCCTCCCCACCCCTCTCCCCCCCCCCTCCCCCACACCTCTCTCCCCATCCCCCTCTCTCACCCCATACCCCCGCTCTCCTTTCCCTCACAAATCACTCCCGTTTCCTCCTCCTCCTCTCCCCTCCCTCTCCTCTTCTCATACTCCCCTCTCCCCACCCCGTCTCCCTCTCCCCCCCTACCCCCACCTGTGTGTTTGGGGGGTGGTTAGTGTGAGTGTGATTCCGCAGCCCCCCACCCCTCCGCAAACGCGCGTTGGTGAAACAGACCCAATGGGTCTGCACTTGGTCTAGTATATATATGTGTGTGTGTGTGTGTGTGTGTGTGTGTGTGTGTGTGTGTGTGTGTGTGTGTGTGTGTGTGTGTGTGCGCGCGTATACATATATATATATATATATATATACATATACACACATATATATACGTATATACATATATATACACACATATATATATATATATACATATATATATACACACATATATATACATACATACATATATATACACATACATATATACATACATATATATACATATGCATACATATACATATATATACATATATACATACATATACATACATGCATATATATACATGCATATATATATAGTTATTTAGTTATATATAAATATACACCGTTTTGTATTCTCGTTTTATAACTGTTTATAGAGTACTACGTTTACATATTCTGTTGTGCTGCTGCAATTAAGGATTTCATTGTTCAAACTGGGACGTGAGAACAAAAAACTCTTGACGTACGTCGCTAATGTGTGGGATAGAACTAGTGTACGGGTGATCGGTGGTCGGCATGGACTCGGTGGGCTGAAGGGTCTGTTTCCACGCTGTATCTTTAAATTAAACTAAAAACACTAAAACCAGAGGTCGTCTAAAGAAGGGTCTCTACCCAAAACGTCACCCAATTTCTTCCATTCAGAGTTGCTGGCTGCTCCATGGAGTTCCCCCGCACAATTAAAGCATGGAATAGTCTTCACCCTACCCTAGTCACCCAACCAGACGCAACTAAATTTAAAGTAGCTCTTTTTTCCCCAAGAACCCTTTTTTGCTCAATTCAAAAGTCAGGAATCAAGTCAATTGTCATGTGTCCCAGATAGGACAATGAAATTCTTGCTTGCTGCAGCATAACAGAATATGTAAACATAATACAGAACAGGAGATAAAAGTTCAGTGTGTTTATATACCATAGATGATATATGTACACAATAAATAAACAGATAAAATGCAATAGACTGTTATTGTTCAGAGTTTGGAGTTTGGTAATGGACCTTCCACCACCTACAGTTTAAGTTCTATTTAGAATATTTTTGGAGCACCAGGAAACCAGAAGCAAGTTCAAGTTCAAGAGTATTTCAGGGAGTTACTCCAGTTCCAGGGAGTGATTCTGCGTTGGTTTTCAGCGGTCGCAGCGAGGCTGACCAGTTGCCGTGGCAGTGCGCATATGCAGGGCGGCCGATGATGTGCTGGCCGTGGTTGTGCGCTTATGCAGGGGGAGGATGTGCTGGCCGTAGCAGTGCGCATCAAAGATCCTATAGCGGAGGATCTTTGGTGCGCATGTGCAAGGCGGCCGGCCGTGCCGGCAGATGAGGAGCGAGCGGAGAGTGGAGACCCAACGACCCGGAAACAGATATGGATGGCGGGCGGAAACAAAGAGTGACAGAGAGAGAGATAGAGAGGGGGGCCTGCACAGAGTTGAACGGCAGATATCCAGCCTTGGCCGGAGGCCCCCTAGATTTCTAGGCCCTAGGCTTCAGCCTATGAAGCCAAGTGGTAGATCCGGCTCTGATTGCAGCAGTGCAATGATTGAGAAAATATTAAACTTTAATTGAATACTTAAAGACAAAGAATTCCAGCCAACGTATTTCACTCTAGTTTGGACGATGATATTTTCAATTAACATTATAATATATTAATAACTGAACACATTTCAGAGCAATCTTCCAAACCTAAATGGGAATTCTAATCACAATTCACATGAAGTATACCACAGGAAGTATAGCTGAAGTTCAGCTTCCTACATACCTCTGACTCTTTGTCACTTGATGATCCAAGACTTCCAAAACTGTGGTTAGAACATTCATTATTTGTTAAAACCTGTTTTGAAAAGAAAATAACAAAAATGAGTGGATTTAACAATGCATATTTTTTTATTTGTGTCAATTTTCACAAAAGTTCCTTAAGCCTAGATATTTGACAGCTTTTGCAGTCGCTTATGATCTGACGTCATGGGCAATACCAGCATCTTCAGCCAAACTTACGTTTCTCTAAACATAGATGCCTGGCCTGCTGGTTATTTCTCACATTTGCCATTTTTTTTAATTTCAGAATTATAGCATTTACAGTATTTGGCATTTGTACAAATATAATTAAATAAAACTATTGTTAAGCAATTAGTTCAAAGTAGATATCACCCATAAGGTTGTGTGTTTTTTGGGAAAAGGATCTTTTATAAAAGATTGTTATGAAAATAGTTTTAATTAAGCTGGTACCAAGAACCTATTGACAGCTTTGCATCCACCAATGATCTGACATCACAGACAACACCACCCTATCTTCAGCCATCCCCCCAGAAGGAACCTTTTTGAGAGATATTAAATAATTTTGTGGGATATTTTAAAGAACATGTTAGACTAATAACTTATCCAAAGTTTAAAATGTCTAAACTGCTTCTGTTCTTTTCATGAAAATCAACATGGGAATAGCCTTTGTGCCTCACCTGATCTGTCTTGGAACCCTCTACAGCATTTGTAATCCAAGTTTGCCTCCCTCGCTGAACTCTTACCATAATGTTGGTTCACAATGAATAACACTGATTTTTCCTCTTTACAAATCATAAAATTGCTTTCAGTTTCACAGAAAAATGAAGGCAAATCTTGCCAATTTTACTTATTTGTGCTCAAAATCTTGCCCATTATTAATTTGTGCTTTTGTCTTATGTCATTTTCTTTACATAAAATCATGCTTTATCTCAAAGGTAGACTAAATTGCTGGAGAAATTAAGTGGGTGAGGCAGCATCTATGGAGTGAAGGAATAGATGACGTTTCGGGTCGACACCCTTCTTCAGACCCTTCGCTCCATAGATGCTGCCTCACCCGCTACGTTTCTCCAGCATTTTTGTCTACCTTCGATTTTTCCAGCATCTGCAGTACTTTCTTAAACATAATGCTTTATCTCAAGGTAGCTTTTGGAAAAATAATTCATTTAAAAGAAAAAGATAAAATTATATCCAATTTGGGTGCACAGGATAAATTACAAGGCACTACAAATGCTGGAATCTTGAACAAAATAAAGTGCTTAGAGTAACATAGCGGTTCAGACAGCATTTGTGAAGGGAATGGATAAGTGGTATTTCATGTCAGGATCCTTCTTCGCCAATCCACTCCATCCACAGATGCTGCTTGACCTGCTGATTTACTCTAGCACTTTGTTTTGTTCAAGATTCCAGCATCTATATCTCCTGTGTACCCAAATAATACAGCAAATTGCACCTTTTTGTCAATATCTAGTGACCTATTGAGGACTTACTTTAGCTCCTGTGCTTCCACTTCCACTCCCAGTACTCACGCCACCCGTAAACCTCGCCTCCAGCAACTCCTGCCGTCGAGGATCGAGGCTATGAAGCTCCTCCATTGCAGCACCTTCAATAAAATCACATCAGGTTTAATTATTTCAGGTAGTAAAATACTGATAGCACAATGGCAATTTCATGAAATAAACTTGAATATTGTTTTGCAGTTAAAAAATATTTTAGGTATTAAAAAAAAAAAATGTAATTGTAAACAATAAGATTATGTTTTTACTTACCAGTTTCACCCCCCCTCCCCCTCCACCAGGCTTATTACAACACTACAAAACCATGAAAATTAAAAAGCATGACAGACCAAAACCTGTGACAAAATTTGGTAAAGGAATAAAGTTAAAAAGACTTTGACCCCCATTAATTTGGAAACAAAAAGACACAGCTGTCTTCTTTAGTGAGGAGGCAAATTCTCACTACCTTGCCCTCAAATCTGTAGGTAATTGAAAAGCTGGAGTTGAACACAACATACCAGTCACGAACATGACTCCAGGTTTCAAGCAGAACTTGCTACAACCTTAAGTGTGTATGCCAGGTATATCTGGTACAAAATAGACTACACAACAGAATAAATCAATGATTCCTCAGTGTGTGCTACCACAAATGGAGATAAGCCAATTATAATTACCATCATCACCCAATTTCACTGACATTGTCCTGCAAGCAACACTGGGTGAGCTGACTATCTAATTAAATGACTGGGATGAACAAAGTTACATTTCCTGGCCACACTCTAAAATCTTGAACTCATTGAAAATGACAGTCTATAAAGTAAATCACAATGTTGTGGCGCCACCCGGTGGTTAGGCCAATTACTATGCGAACCCGCGGCAGTCGGGTCACATGACTGGGTAATAGCAGGAAGGAGTTGTCACGAGGTATAGGGGTGTGCCCTAGTGTATATATAATGAACCCCGGGTCAACCTTCCCCCATTCGCTTGTGTGTTGTTCTCTTTGCTTTGACAATAAAGGGGCTGTCCCACAGTGGCGACCTAATCCGCGAGTTCAGGCGAGTTTGCCCTCTACCCATACTCGCAGCATGGTCGACACGAGGTCCTAGGAGGTCTTTGTAACTCTCCTTCATGCTCGAGAGTAGTCCCCGCGTACTGGAGGCCTCAGCTAGGTCATGGCATATTTTTCAACATGTTAAACAATGCCCGCACGTAAAAAAAGGTCGCCATGGAAAAAATCAATACTTTTTTACTCGTAGGTTTAGTCGAAGTAGGATGTAGTAGGTCGGCATGTTATTCGTAGGTAATCGAAGGTAATCAAAGGTAGTCGTAGAATAGTCTTCAACATAGTCGAAGGGAGGTCGTCTTCACTCCCCACTATTCCGTGTCCAATTTTCCCGAAGCTAGTCGAAGCTAGTGTTCAACATAGTCGAAGGAGGTCGAAAGAGGTCTTCTACATAGTCGAAAGAGGTTTTCAAACTCTCCTAAACTCGCCAATTAGGTCACCGCAGTGGGACAGCACCTTCAAGATCTCTGATTCACCACGCTTATTCGCCTGCCATAATGTTCTGTTCATCTTGGTCTTTGTTCAAAATCCACCTTTGTGGCCTGCTTGAGCAATACCTCAAACTGAAATCTGTTGTTCTCATTTTCCTATCCTAATCCAATGTCATGGCCATTGCCCTCATGTTTGTGTGTGGTGTCCCAGCCCAACGAGATCTGCTTGCACCAAATCTAACGGCTCGCACTCCCCCCCCCCTTCCCCTAATTTTTATTCATCACCCTTTGATAGTGGTCTTGCATCATTTAGTTCCCAAATTTTAGAATTTTGTTTGCCATTAGAGTTCCACTGCCTCTTTACGGCGGCAGGCGCGGGCACACCGCGACGCCCTGTGTCTCCCTTTCAAGGGAGATGCTAAAAATGCATTTCGTTGTCTCTGTACTGTACACTGACAATGACAATAAATTGAATAATTTCATTTTTTTTCATTTTAAATCTGCAACAAATTCTACTTTGAGAATATAACACTGAACATAAGAAAAATATATTCAAATTTAACATAATGATGGAACATGCTGTTAATGATGAAAAGAGTAAAATACTGCAGGTGTGAGGAAGCTAAAAATAAAAAACAAAATGGTGGAAACACCTGATCCACCAGCTGTAGTGAGAAAGGTAACACTGGCATTCTGGACAGCAGACCAAGTATTGCAATACTTTGTTTTTATTTCAATCACAATAAGAATCTAAATTTTGAAGATAGACACAAATGCTGGAGTAAGTCAACGGGTCAGGCAGCATCGCTAGAGAAAAGGAATAGGTGGCAGTTTGGGTAGCAACCCTTCGTCAGACTCAAGTTTGAAAATACACTTAGTAGGTATGTTACAAAACCTACCCGAATTGTGGCTGAGAATCTGCCCCAGGCCGTGTGCGCGATTTTGGCGCTGTTTAGAGGGGGCTGGTTTAAAACGCGATTTTTACTAGGCTGTTCCAATCGAAGATGTTCAGCCTAGTAAATCATTAACGAAAAATCGCTGAAAGACCCCGTCGCGAAAGGTATTATTAGTTTTTATGGACTTGTATAATAGTTATAGTAGTTTTAAAATTACTCTCTAAACCCGCGACCTCTCGCAGCCCCAGGGTTTTATAAAGCAAACAATTAAAGGTATGTACCTTATTTTTACATTAAAAGGGGCTTCTTAAGAACCCTCTATATAAAATTTTCTATAGCGAGTAGCTCATTTTGGGCTCTTATCCCGCAGTATTTTTCTGGGCATTTGAGGGCACAAATCTACTGCAATGTGAATGTTCTAAACCAGCGCGTTCACAGGAACCCACTAGAAAGCTGATTTAAATGGACTTTAATTTACAGCAATTGAACACTAAATTCCTTCCATTTGGCCTATAAATTGATGTAAATGAGATTTAAAAATCATGTTTTATTGTGAATTATTTGTGAATATTATTTGGACACTTAGGCTATTTAAAAATGTTAATCATTTATTAAGAAATGGATAGATGTTTAGATCTAATAATTGAAGTTTGAAATTAGCTACAATTGGGTAACTAACTAATTATATGCTTTAATTTCAGGTCATCCAAGTAAGATTATTTTATATTTGTTTCAGAATGGTTCAATCTATGATAACTGAAAATTTCATTCAGTTCTCTTAATTTTTAAGAAGGTTATGGGCTTTTGACTGTCCACGATCACAGCTTTTTTGTTATGTCCATAGAAAATCAATAGGGAACAAGATGCTAATTTCCGAGTATGAAAATGGCCATAACTTTTTTATTACTTGAGATATGAAAGTGAATTAGATGTAAAATTAAACTTATTTTTATGCTTTATCTGGTGGGATAATTGCAGACTTGATTTTTTAAATCTCAAAATTTTGTAACATTGCTACACTTAGCAATTGGAATTATAAGTCTTGCTGAGTCTGCAAACAATCAATAAGGAAAGTTAAAGTATTAGATTTTCACTTCACATCGATCATTTACAGTTCACAATTTCTCATTGACCAAAGGTGCGTCTCATGCCAATGATATTGCGTATTAGTGAAATTCTCTACCTACAACAGAGGCTTATAACTTACCATTATGTCTCCATAGATGCTGCCTCACCCACTGAGTTTCTCCAGCATTTTTGTCTACCTTCTAATTGATGCAATGTATTACCACTTTAAAAGGAACTTAAACTGCACAGGGAATTTAGCATATCTTCTCATATTTGATTTTAAATGTTTTCATTCAGAGCAGTATCCTGTATGCAATGGTTTTCAGCTGCTTGCACCAGTTTAACTTCAGAAGTGGAGTCACCACAACATGCACAGCTCCTCAGGAAATGAAGTTGTTCATGTCTGAACACAGAAAGAACAACATCATGTGCAGGGACAAGTTGATAGAGCGAGTGACGTTCTGGCCATTCAGGATAGGCGGAATCCATCTCCAACAAAGTACAGTCGAACCATCATGCTGGACATTTAGTGGTATTACCAAATTTACCAACAGTCCAGACCAATGACCAGAATTTTAACTGGACCGAGGTAAATCCTATAGGTACAAGATCTGGTGTAAAGGCCATTTGGCTTTATTTTGTGTATCATAAATTATGGCATTTGCCTTTAAATTTAGTCTGCCCGTAATTATGTGGTGGGAGTTATTACGTAGTCAGAGGCGTGTTTGCTGCTGGGCTTCTTGCGCAGAAGTTGTTTTTTTTTAGTTAGTTTAGTTCGGAGGACCATGGTTGAAGGAATAACTTTCGACCATGAGGAGTTTTCTAACGTTTCTAAGCGACATGCTGAAGTTTGACGAAGATTAAAGTGTACGAGTAAAAGAAGAAAGTTGGACGAATATCTTACTGTGTTTCTTCAACAATAAAGAAACTATTAATCAATACTGTGTAATGAAGATTTATCTTTCGAGATGCTTGAAAAGTCGTGTGGCGAGCTCACATGCGTAAAAAGACATTCTCCTAATGCCTACTAATGTTTTCTCCAATGGCTAGAGAGATAACGGAGCGATCCCTTGAACGATATAATAATCCGCCAATATACCTGGTACTCTGTGACTCAGCTTTAAAGCCTCAAAAGCCATTCCATTAATAATAAAATGAAATACAAGTTGGCCAGACAAGTATGGCTCCAACAGGACTCAAGAGTCCAACATCATTCAGTGCAAAGCAAAGTACTAGACTGGCATCCCTCACTGACAATGCTGCTACTAGCCATGCATCATCAGCAAGCTTGAATTAATTACAAAATGTTGGAGTAACTCACGGGGTCATGGATAGATGGCATTTTCACATTACATTCACCAACTTTTGGTAATCTCTACAAAACCCCCCCTTCCCGTTCCCCCCACATTAACCCCCCCCCCCCCCATTTTCTTCTGCTTCCCTGAGACACGGCTTACCTTGCACCTATCCCTCCCCTCCATTCCTAAACAATTCATAACTCGTCAATTCTCTATACACAATTTGCAACTCTATAATCCTTTTGTCTCACACCTCTGGCCTTTGTCCAACCATCTGCCTATCAAAACCCCTCCTCGGCCATGTTCCCCCATGACCTGCCTTGCTTTGTCCTGCCCGTCCACTCTTCCAGCTTTCTTTCCCAGTCTGAAGAAGGGTCCCGACTTGAGACATCGCCTATCCTAATCTCCAGGTATGTAGCCTGACCGGCTGAGTTACTCCAGCATTTTGTATCCTTCCCTAGTAAACCTACATCCGCATAAACGGAATAAATTACACTTGATCCCCTTACCCAAAGCATTGCTATGGAATGTGGACAGCTGGGGAATCTGCACCAATCCCTGTAAACCCAACAAAACACAGCCTCACAACCCGTCAATAACTTGTTTATTCCAACTGTTTTTTATCCATCAAGCAAGCCAATGTATTATTCCTTTTGCTTTACACTCTAATTTTGTTTAATAATCTTGTGTGACACTTTATTGCAGGTCTTCCCAAATAAGATTCCTATTTTATAAATCCATGGAGACTAATAGTATAGATTTTTTTCCATGTGCCCCGTTATCAGTTCCTTAATAACAGCCGGCACCTCGGATTCTTTTTTAAAGTCCAGGCAGCAAGTGCAATTGGGAGGCTGAAGAGGAGAGGGAGGGAGTTTTGGTTAGGCCATATTTAGGATTGATGGATGCACTTGTGGTCACTGCACTAAAGGAAGGATGTGAAAACTTGAGAGGGTTCCCAAGTTACCATAAGGAGAGGCTGGACAAACTTGGATTGATTTCTCTGGAGTGTGTTGGAAGCTGACAGATGTATACAAAATTATGAAAGGCACAGATAAAGTATAGTCAGAATCTATATTCCCCAATGGTGGGAAGGACAAATGCTAGGGGGCATAGTTTTAAGTTTATAGGGTGAAGGTTAAAAAGAGCTATGAAAGCCAAGTTTTTATTTAAATGGACTGGTAGATGCTGAAATGTGCTGCCAAGGGAGGTGATAGAAACATATAATATAGTAATATTTAACAGGTATTTGGACAGACACATACAGACAAATAGGATTGGTTAACTTGGCATCACCGTTGGCTCAAACATGGTGGGCTGAAAGGCCTGCTCATGCGTTGTATTGTTCCATGTACAGTTCAATTTAAATTAACAGTATTATACTGCACCATTAAGTAAAATATGTTTTAAATGTCCACAGTTATTAGCCTAAATATCAATGATTCCAAGATTGTGCCACAAGAAATTGCATTATTAACTAAACAACAAATTAACGGAACTACAATTTCTTTCAGTTCCTTTATAATCTTTTTGTTAGAAAACGCAATATTGACATAATTTAATCACTGCAAATAGATGGGGCCCTGGAAAGAAGGCGCCTGGAATAATGTGCACAGTTCTGGTTCTCCCTACTTAATACAAGATATACAGCGCCCTCCATAATGTTTGGGACAAAGACCCATCATTTATTTATTTGCCTTTGTACTCCACAATTTGGGATTTGTAATAGAAAAAAAAATCACATGTGGTTAAAGTGCACATTGTCAGATTTTAATAAATGCCATTTTTATACATTTTGGTTTCACCATGTAGAAATTACAGCAGTGTTTATACATAGTCCCCCAATTTCAGGGCACAATAATGTTTGGGACACAGCTGTGTCATGTAAATGAAAGTAGTCATGTTTAGTATTTTGTTGCATATCCTTTGCATGCAATGACTGCTTGGAGTTTACGATTCATGGACCACCAGTTGCTGAGTGTCTTCTCTGGTGATGCTCTGCCAGGCCTGTATTGCAGCCATCTTTAGCTAATGCTTGTTTTGGGGCCTAGTCCCCTTCAGTTTTCTCTTCAGCATACAAAAGGCATGCTCAATTGGGTTCAAATCGGGTGATTGACTTAGCCACTCAGAAATTTACAATGTTTTAGCTTTAATAAACTCATTTGTTGATTTAGCAGTATGTTTGGGATCATTGTCTTGCTGTAGAATGAGCCACCGGTCAATGTATTTGGAGGCATTTGTTTGAACTTGAGCAGATAGGATGTGTCTATACACTTCAGAATTCATTATGCTACTACCATCAGCAGTTGTATCATCAATGACGATAAGTAAGCCAGTACCTTCAGCAGCCATACATGCCCGGTCCATAACACCCACACCACCGTGTTTCACAGATGAGGTGGTATGCTTAGGATCTTGGGCAGTTCCTTCTCTCCTCTCTGATATAAGTTAATCTTTGTCTAATCTGTCCACAATACCTGCTCTTTTAAGTACTTCTTGGCAAACTGTAACCTGGCCATCCTATTTTTGCAGTTAACCAGTGGTTTGCATCTTGCAGTGTAGTCTCTGCATTTCTGTTCATGAAGTCTTCTGCAGACAGTGATCATTGACAGATCCACACCTGAAGAGTGTTTCTGGTCTGTCGGACAGGTGCTTGGGGATTTTTCTTTATATAGAGGGAATTCTTCTGTCATCAGCTGTGGAGGTCTTCCTTGGCCTGCCAGTCCCTTTGCGATTAGTAAGGTCACCAGTGCTCTCTTTCTTCTTAATAATGTTCCAAACAGTTGATTTTGGTAAGCCTAAGGTTTGGCTGATGTCTCTAACAGTTTTATTATTGTTTCTCAGTCTCATAATGGCTTCTTTGACTTTCATTGGCACAACTTTGGTCCTCATGTTGATAATCAGCAATAGAAGTTTCCAAAGGTGATGAAAAGACTGGAGGAAAGACTAGGTGCTGAGAGCTCTCTTATACCTACATTATGGAGGCAATTAAACACACCTGAGCAATTACAAACACCTGTGAAGCCGCGTGTCCCAAACATTATGGTGCCCAGAAATGGGGGGACTATATATAAAGACAGCTGTAATTTCTACATGGTGAAACCCAAATGTATAAAAATACCCAATGTGCACTTTAACCAGATGTGAATTTGTTCTATTACAAATCTCAAATTGTGGAGTACAGAGGCAAAATAAATAAATGATGGGTCTTTGTCCCAAACATTATGGAGGGCACTGTGCATGCCACAGAGGAAAAGTACAGAAAAAAATCCACGAGATTGGCTCTAGGGATGGTTTGCTCTGAAGAGCGATTAACTATTCTCCAGAGTTTAGAACAACTCAAGGAAATCTTACAAAATTCTTAGAGAGCTCAGTAGCATGGTTGTCCTGGCTGAGCAGTCCACAACCAAAGATCAGCCTCAACATTACGGGTAGGGTTCTTAGGACTGAACAATTTCTTCAGGCAGATTGACAAATCCTTGGACTTGTCTACTCTCCAGAGCTAATTACACAGTTGAATATTTCCATGAGCAAGATATCTACCCTCTTACTAAAAATGTTTGAACTGTGGGTAAACTCAGCTGTTGTTTTCAGTTAAGAACTGCTCAGGCTAAAGACAACCAAAATAGATCTGTGCAGCTGATTTTCAGGAACCACTTACAGCCTTCTTATACAGGCCTTATCATCTGATTTTCTCAACAGAAGGATCAAACATGAATGTAATGACTCCCACTACAAAACTGATCAGAAGTGAAGTGCAGCATACTCTGGTTATGCGCCACTAAGCGTATGGAAGTGGATAATAAACAAGCACGTTTTTAGTAAAAATCTCACTCAAATGTGAAACCACGAGCAGATGGATCTCACTTGACAGTATTATTGCTGATTACATCTTTGGTTTACGTAGTGAAGGTCGTATAAATCTACTACTTATAACAAAATTTACTAAACACAAGACTATAGGCAACAACTAAACTGGTTAACTACCGAGTGCTATTGAGAGAAAAACTAGCAGGTATCCTGCATTAAAGAAAATAACACTGACGTCAAAAGTTTTTCTTTTTTTTTCGCGGGCCTATCAGCAAACTCCTGCTCTGCTAATGATTCATATAATTAGATCACTGGAGAATGGTCATAAGATTCAGGATTTCCTCAAACTCAAAACTTAATGACACTTCCTGAGAAACACCTCCAATTCCATGTGGAAGTCCAACATAAATTCAACACAAACTGGGCCACAGTGTCTAGCTTTCCTCTCCGTGCATGGTGGGTGTTACAGAGTCTTTCAAAAGGAAGCTGAGGAGTACTACCAATTTACAGAATGAAACATCTTAGTTGTCAAAGTCAACTAAACAGCTGTTATAAATAGCTGTGAAAACACATGAACACCAACTGAGAATTAAATCCATCAAAACAAAGGTAAACAAAAAATAACATTAAATCAGGGCTGCCAACATTGGGTGAGAGTTCAGTGAGAAATTGCAATGAAGTGCAGCGATCAAGCCCGAGGGAGGACGGGGGCGATGTCCCCCCTCCAATGGTAGGGAACTTTTGCATTTTAGAGCTTAAAATTGTGCAATCTGGTGCATACTGTAGCAAGTCTTTTAACTTGCACTTGAATGCAACATTTATGCTTTAAATTGGATTAGGTATGAATAGGTTTAGGCTAAATTACATTACTAATTACATTCCACAGTAGAGCCAGGCTCTAACAGGTGCAGCACTTAAATGACCTGGAAATCAGATTATAATTCATGCTGCTATATATATATATAAATATAATATATATATTATATATAATCTATATTACTAAAAGTCTGTTCTTGACCGGTTTTGGCCATCTGTGCTGCAATTTCCGAGAGAACGCCACCTACGGCCGTCATTTTTGGCCACCTCGCTCAGAGCCCCCCTCCGTCGTATGTGTGCCGAGGATTTTTCCCATCGATGAAAACTGACAGAGATATTAATGATTTTACAAAATTCCCCATTCTCTCTGCTGCCCCCGCTGGCGGCAGGGGGGGGGGAAGGGACTATAAAACCAGGAGGTGGTGTGCCCCAATCAGTCTCTACAAGATGGAGGAAGGCAGAGGGTCACGTTTCTCTGAGCTGTGAATAACACTGAATATATGTCTACTCCAATGTAAGTGCCCTTAGTGGTTCTAAAACGCTTGCAGAATGTGTCTATTGGTTCTAAAATGTTTGCAAAAAGTGTCTCTTTTGGTTCTACAATGCTTGCAGAATGTGTCTCTTTTGGTTCTAAAATGTTTTTTAGGTTCTCCTTCCCCTTTCCTCTGATCCCCCCCCCCCCCCCCCCCCCCTCCCCTCTCCTCTCCCTCTCCCCCCCTTTTTCCAAATCCTCTCCCCCCCCCCTCTCCTCTCCCTCCCCCCCTCTCTCTCCCTCCCCTTTTCTCCCCCCCTCCCCTCCACCCTCCCCTCCACCCCCCTACTCCCCCCTCCCTCTCACACAACCTCTCTCTCCCCCCCTCCCTCCTCCCCCCCCCCTCCCTCCTCCTCTCCCCCCCCCCCCTCCATCCCCCCCACCCTCCCTCCCCTAAACCCTCCATCCACACCCCCTACCCTCTTCCCTCCACCCTACCTCCCCCTCCCTGCTCCCCCCCTACCTCACACCCCCCTCTCTCTCCCTCACTCACACCTCTCCCTCAATCCCTCCTCCCCCACCTTTCCCCCCTCACCCACCCTCCCTCCTCTCCTCTCCGTCCCCTCTCCCTCTTGCACCTCTCTCTCTGTGGCTCTCTCTCTCTGTCTCTCTGCCGTCACTCTCTACCCCTGCCCCCCACCCTCTCTAGGTGTGACTGCAAGTTGGGAGCTATGCATCAGTAGATAGGGTGTTTATGGGGTAAAAGGAGCAAATGAATAATATTAATATAATATCAAGGGGGGTAATTAGCGTGAGTGCGGGGGTGGGGGGGGGGATAGTTAGTGTGTGTGATGCTGCATGCCGCCTCCCCCCCCACAACCGCACTTTGAGGGAACAGACCCAACGGGTCTGCACTTGGTCTAGTATAATATATATATATATATATATATATATATATATATATATGCCAGTGGGGGGAGGGCTTTCTGGAGAGCTAATATGGGTGTTGTGGGCTGAAGGGACTGTTTTCCAGAGGGCTAGTATGGACATTATGGGCCAAATGGAGTCTTGGGCTGGTGGTTCAGTCATTCAAGCCTGTTGTGCTGGCAGCTCACTCACTCACGGCTGGTGGGCTGGCCACCAAATTCAAGTGCAGTTTCATACCATTTCAAGCAGGGTGCAAGGCCACTAAAGACAGCGAATCGTGATCTCTCCCTCCTCAATCTTGCAGAGACTGAGTCATGCCCACACTTCAGGGTTTTATAGTCCCTCCCACCAGAAGGGGCATGGCCTTCATGGCATGATTGACAGGAGAGAGAATCTCAACATTTGTAAAACACTAATAACTCTTTTATTTCTCATCGATGGGAAAAATCCTCGGCACCTGATGAGTGGAGGGGGACTCCGAGTAAGATGGCCAAAAATCACAGCCGTACGTGGTAGCGTTTTTTCTCAAAATCAATATAAGCGCAAACAGGAAGTGGTCAAGATCAGACTTTTAATAATGTACACACACACACATATATATATATGTAAGAGAGGGAGAAAAAAAACATAGAAACAAGGCAAGAGGAGTCAGACTTCCATCACTGTTCTGCATAAATAAATTGTGTGTGAGAGTGTGTGTCAGTGAAGCGGCGACAACACCCGGAGTGAGCAGACATTCGACACTTGGCGATGTCCAAGGAGCCTTTCCCTCCTCCCCCAACCGTCTCCATCCCCTGCCCCTCCGGGAATGTGTCCAGCTGGGGTCCGGGGGAGGTGAGTGTTAGTGACCCGGGGGTTGGGCATCGGAGAGGAGCCTTAGCCCGAGATTCATCCCCGTGGCTCCGGAGGCGGCACCGATGCCTCCGCTCACCCAGTCCGCTCCTGGCTCCAGGCCGGGGTTAAAACTCCATGGGGTGTGGACAGAGCGGCCGCTGGAGCCGCCGGAGGTGAGGGTGGGAGGTGTGAGCAGTGCCTCAGGGGTCGGTGTTGGGACCACTGCCGTGACTCACCTTTAGACTTTAAACTAAACTCCTTTTTTTCAGAAACCTTCCCGCAGGCCGGTAGTTTGACAGCCCTGCTTTAAACCAATGCCCCCTAGTTCTTGAATCACATATCCCGGGAAAAAGATTTTGCATTTACCATGTATATTTCCCTCGTGGTTTTTACTCACCTCTCAAACAATTTTTGCTTTAATTTGAATTTCCAGTTGCTGAGTGTCAAATGGAATAATTAGCACTGCAGAATTTGCCATTTTAAATAGCGTGCGATGGGCTTAAGCCAATCAAATTGTTCGTTATTTACGGGCAACCCGCTGACAGAAAGCTATTCTCATTGCTGAGTGTGGAGGAGTGTGGAAGCCTTGGACGAATTGAATTTTTCGTGACTTTCTTAAGTTTTAAAAAACATTTTGAGCATGAGAATACTGTGATCAGCGTGAGCGTGTGAATCGAGTGAAATGCATGATTCTCACACAAAATGCGTGCGAGTTACAGCCCTGTTAAATTTACCTAATCAAATTAATTTTCAAAGCCAAAGTGCCAAACATATTACAACAAAAGGCATGCTAACTATAGATTAATCACCTATTTGTTACTGTAATGAATTTTGATAGGATAACTAGTCATAACATACCACCACCTCTTCAAGGGGAATATCCCTTTAGCCAGAGTTCAAAAAGCAAACATGCGGTGGTGACCACAATATTACTATAGTGACATTATTTCCAGTCAGCATGTAGTCTTTGGACAGGCCAGTTCCAAGTTGAGTATAGTCAAATGTATTTAATTTTAAATGCATGATAAATTTATCATCTTCAATGTCATTTGGTCCATCTTCTCTAATTAAAAATGTCACAAACCACCTTCTGAATGTTTCACTGGATATCCCAAACTCACTAATTGAACCTCTTCATTAATAATTTGTATTTTTACGTATCAATGGAAGGAACGTCCACGATTGCTACATACTGAAGTCTATCAATGAATTTCTCAATATTGCCTGGAGTTATGACTGAACGTTCAGCAATCTTGCTTATCATGTTCTAAATGATAAGTTGATAACCATTGAACCATAAATCTCAACTAATGCAATAAACAGCAATAAGATCAGACAATATGCATATCCACATTTTTGCAGAAATGCTCTTTATCCCTGGAAACATTTCCTTCATTCTCAAATCCTTCTAAAAACAAAATATTAACAAATAATATAAAAAGCAAACTCCAACATACAAACAACTCAGTGCATAACAGTATACCTGATGAAAATTTCATGCCAAGCAAAATGAAGTATTTGGTTAAGTGACAAATGCTTTGTAAAATAATCCTAATACAAAAAGGCAATCTGATGAAAGATTATCATCTGAAATGTTAACCGATTCTCTTGCCACAGGTGATGTTTTTAATCCCATTATTTCCAGCATTTTCTATTTTTATTTTAACATTGGAATTTCAAGGAGACATCTGAGAGGGAACAAGAGGGGAAGATGTTTAGGGAGGAATAATTTAATACCCGGAGATGCTAATGACAGAGCAATGAATGTCAGGGAGGTGCAAGAGATTGCATGCCTGACTGTGACGATATCTATCCTATCTCAGATTACTACGCTTCTTTCATCTCCGTCCCCATTTATCCAGCAAGGCAAGTGCTTTCTAACTCAAGGGGTAAAGATGGCGCATAACCTGGCAGAAAAACTGACAGCCAGAAGATACTGTCACTAAGTAACCTCTGTGCTCAGTAAACATATCTATCCCAACGATGCAAGTGTATGTTAAAAATAGTACTCAAGTTAAAAGTTCTATATTTATATTTCAGACCAATATTTATTTTCTGTACCCATCAAACTTTGCACATAACTGCCCACAAAACATCACAAAACATTGCATTGGGTGCGCTAGATCCTAAGAATTCTGTTCTTTACACACGATGTATAAAACTCAAATGCAATTATAAATCTTCAACTTCATTAAAGTTAATGGATATACAATAGCCGGTAAGAAAACCTGTCTCTCCGATAACATCATGGTACAATTTCAAGGTCTTCCTCAATACCACTGATCACCAGGGTCATATCATACACGCATGTAATTAGTTCTACCTGTATCTAAATTATACTCCTGTACCCATCTCGAATGTCTATAAATACATTCTGTGTACAGTAGAGAGCATATTGACTGGTTGCATCATGGCCTGGTTCGGCAAATTGAATGTCCAGGAGCGGAAAAGACTGCAAAAAGTCTGAGCTCCCCACCATCGAAGGGATTTATCAGAGTCGCTAGCAACATCAGAGATCCACACTATCATGGCAAAACACTCATTTCACCACTGCCATCGGGAAGAAGATACAGGAGCCTGAAAATTGTAACGTCCAGGTTCAGGAACAGCTTCTTCCCTACAGCCATCAGGCTATTAAACACTATGACCTCAAAAAAGCTCATACAGTGGCTTGCAAACGTTTTCATACCCCTTGAACTTTTCCACATTTTGTCACATTACAACCACAAACGTAAATACGTATTATTCACAATGTCAGGTATCTAGGTCACACTAATCCATTATTCTTACAGTCAAAATTATTAAAATTAGAAGATTTGGTTGCATTTAAAACAGCACAGATAATGTTTAGGGCCAAAAATTAAAACTTACCTGGAAATTTACAAACATTATTCAATGAGCGAGTGGGGGGTTATAATTTAAGAAGAATATTTAATTTTAAGGTACAAAGAGTCCGCACAACCAGAAAAACTTTTTGTATTTCGGTCTGTGGAGTAGGATTGTGGAACAGTTTGAATGTGGAGTTAAAGCAATGTCCAAATATGAACCAGGTCAAAATGACATACAAAAAACTTTTTTTCACAAGGTACAGGGATGAAGGGGATGGTTGACAAACATGGGTTAATGTTTATTTATTATTTTATTTATTATTTAGTTGCAAAAGTATTCAGCCCCCTTTATTCTGATACCCCTAAATAAAATCCAGTGCAACCAATTGCCTTCAGAAGTCACCTAATTAGCAAATAGAGTCCACTTGGGTGTAATCTAATCTCAGTATAAATACAGCTGTTCTGTGAAGGCCTCAGAGGTTTGTCAGAGAACATTAGTGAACAAACAGCATCATGAAGCCCAAGGAACACACCAGGCAGGTCAGGGATAAAGTTGTGGAGATGTTTAAAGCAGGGTTAGGTTATAAAAAAAAGATCCCAAGCTTTGAACATCTCACGGAGCACTGTTCAATCCATCATCCGAAAATGGAAAGAGTATGGCACAACTGCAAACCTACCAAGACATGGCCGTCCACCTAAACTGACATGCCGGGCAAGGAGAGCATTGATCAGAGAAGCAGCCAAGAGGCCCATGGTAACTCTGGAGGAGCTGCAGAGATCCACTGCTCAGGTGGGAGAATCTGTCCACAGGACAACTATTAGTTGTGCACTCCACAAATCGGGCCTTTATGGAAGAGTGGCAAGAAGAAAGCCATTGTTGAAAAAAAGCCATAAGAAGTCCCGTTTGCAGTTTGCCACAAGCCATGTGGGGGACACTGCAAACATGTGGAGGAAGGTGCTCTGGTCAGATGAGACCAAAATTGAAGTTTTTAGCCTAAATGCAAAACGCTATGTGTGGCGGAAAACTAACACTGCACATCACCCTGAACACACCATCCCCACTGTGAAACATGGTGGTGGCAGTATCATGCTGTGGGGATGCTTTTCTTCAGCAGGGACAGGGAAGCTGGTCAGAGTTGATGGGAAGATGGATGGAGCCAAATACAGGGCAATCTTGGAAGAAAACCTGTTAGAGTCTGCAAAAGACTTGAGACTGGGGTGGAGGTTCACCTTCCAGCAGGACAACGACCCTAAACATACACCCAGAGCTACAATGGAATGGTTTAGATCAAAGCATATTAATGTGATAGAATGGTCCAGTCAAAGTCCAGACCTAAATCCAATTGAGAATCTCTGGCAAGACTTGAAAATTGCTGTTCACAGACGCTCTCCATCCAATCTGACTGAGCTATTTTGCAAAGAAGAATGGGCAAAAATTTCAGTCTCTAGATGTGCAAAGCTGGTAGAGCCATACCCCAAAAGACTTGCAGTTGTAATTGCAGAGAAAGGTGGTTCTACAAAGTATTGACTCAGGGGTGCTAAATACTTTTGCACGCCACACTTTTCAGTTTTTTATTTGTAAAAAGATGTGAAAACCATGTATCATTTTCCTTCCACTTCACAGTTATGCACCACTTTGTGTTGGTCTATCACATAAAATCCCAATAAAATACATTTACGTTTGTGGTTGTAACGTGACAAAATGTGGAAAAGGGGTATGAAAACTTTTGCAAAACATTTGCAAGCCATATATATATTTATATATGTGTGTGTGTGTGTGTGTGTGTGTGTGTGTGTGTGTACATTATACACATTGAACATTTTTTTTCTCTTATCATATTGTTTACAATGTACTATGTTTGCATATTCTGTTGTGCTGCAGCAAGTAAGAATTTCATTGTTCTATCTGGGACATATGATAATAAAACACTCTTGACTCTTGAAATACTATATTCAAATCATCTATAAAAATAATCAAATTCACATAATTGACTGCTTCTTACTTTATTTTATACATTCCCATTATTGTAGCTGCACTACAGATGTTGCATTTTCCTCAACCATTATGTGAGCTGACTCGTCAAAATCTCAAAGTATATTAGCTGCACTATTAGTTGCTTCAAATTACACCTTTACCTCATATATCCTAAGTATTACAAATTACCATAGACATTTATGAGTGAAAACATAATTCATAAATTGACTGCTGCACAATATAGCAGGAATTTTAAACACAACCCTTCAACAGATACAATACAAAAGAAATAAAATAAAACTAAAGTGAAAATGTAATAGGAGGCTCATTTTGTGGCCTCACTCTAAATCAGAAAGTAATGACAGTCATTAGAATAAGAACAGTTTTTTTTTAAATTTTATTTGGTTACTTTTTAAAACTCTCATATCATTACCAAGCTTCAAACAACAAGATAAACTTAATAGTGTTTAGAGGATAAGGAGATAACTTATTTTAAAATAGAATCTACTGTATTATATGAGCAGCAGCTCATTACTGCCCTCCATCCCATGTATAAACCTTAAGCTTGAAACCAAAATATTGAGCAGTTAATGGGTAAAGAGAGTAATGGGAATTAGTGTTAAGCTTTCCTCATATGGGACAAACAATTCCCATGCCTCAAACAATTGCAATCAGTCTCACAAAACCACAAGCTCTCATTTTAAAATTATATATTGAACAACCTCTTGTGGAGGAAGGAACTGCAGATGCCGGTTTAAATCATAGACACAAAAAGCTGGAGTAACTCAGCGGGACAGGCAGCATCTCTGGAGAGAAGGAATGGGTGACGTTTCAGGACGAGACCCTTCTTCAGGCTGCTGCTGTTAACAGCATCCCATATTTTGCTTAGGCAATTTACAGGCCAGTGGCTTATTGAGGTAGCCCCGGCATTCCCCCTCTTTCTATCCCTCCCCCACCCAAGTCGCATTGGCTTCTCGTTTTCACCCAAACAGCTAACAATGGCCTGTTTCCTTTATCATCGTTACTTTTTTGCATATCTTTCATTCATTGTTCTTTATCCCTCTACATCATCGTCTATGTCTCTCTTTTCCCTTATTCCTAACCAGTCTGAAGAAGAGTTTGGACCCGAAATGTCATCCATTCCTTCTCTCCAGAGATGCTGCCTGTCCCGCTGAGCTATTCCAGTTTTTTGTGTCTGTCTTGAACAAGTGGGTACTATGTTTATATACAGTACTTATGCTGCTGCAAGTAAAAATGTCATTCACTTTAGGACATCTATATTACTAAATCTCTGATCTTGACCGCTTTTGGCCCACTGTGCTGCGATTTCCGACAGAACGCCGCCACCTACGGCCGTCATTTTTGGCCAACTCGCTCAGAGCCCCTCTCCGTCTTACGGGTGCGGAGGATTTTCCCATCGATGAAAAATCAGAGAGATATTAATGTTTTAAAACAATTCACCATTCCCTCTGCTGCCCCTGCTGGAGGGAAGGGGAGGGACTATAAAACCAGGAAGTGGTGTGCCTCACTTAGTCTCTGCAAGTTGGATGAAGCCAAGGGTCACGTCTCTCTGAGCTCTGAATAACACTGAACAAATGTCTACACAAATGTGAGTACCCTTAATGTGGTTTGAAAATAAAAATATGGTTTGTTTGAAGTAAAAAGGCACTGCCTGCAAATGGTTGTTTGGGTGCTTTGGCTTGAAATGGTGGCATGAAGTTGAAAGACACTACTTACTCCAAATGGTGGCTTGGGAGCTTTGGTTTAAAGTTAAAAGGCACTACTTACTGCAAATGGTGGCTTGGGAGCTTTGGCTTGAAGTTGAAAGGCACTACTTACTGCAAATGATGGCTTGGGTGTTTTGGCTTCAAGTTGAAAGGCACTAACTGCAAATGGTGGCGGGTGATTTGCTTGAAGTTGAAAGGCACTACTTACTGCACATGGTGGCTTGGGTGCTTTGGCTTGGTTGAAAGGCACTACTTACTGTAAATGGTGGCATGAAGTTGAAAGGCACTACTTACTGCAAATGGTGGCTTGGGAGCTTTGGCTTGAATTTAAAAAAAATCACCATTCTCTCTGCTGCACCTGCTGGAGGGTGGGGGAGGGACTATAAAACCAAGAAGTGGTGTGCTTCCCTCAGTCTCTGCAAGATGGATGAAGCCAAGGGTCACGTCTCTCTGTGCTCTGAATAACACTGAACAAATGTCTACACAACTGTGAGTACCCTTAATGTGGTTTGAAAATCTAAATATGGTTTGTTTGAAGTAAAAAGGCACTGCCTGCAAATGGTTGTTTGGGTGCTTTGGCTTGAAGTTGAAAGGAACTACTTACTGCAAATGGTGGCTTGGGAGCATTGGTTTAAAGTTGAAAGGCACTACTGCAAATACACTTACTTCCTGTTTGCACTGTATATTGATTTAAGATAAAATGCTACCACTTATGGCTGTGATTTTTGGCCATCTTACTCAGTCCCCCCTCCGCTGAGCAGGTGCAGAGAATTCTTCCCATCAATGAAAAATAAGTGTTATTAGTGTTTTAAAAATATTGAGAATCTCTCTCCTGTCAATCACGCCCTGAAAGCCACACCTTTTCCGGTGGGAGGGGGAGGGGTTTATACAAACCGGATGTGTGGGTGTGGCTCAGTCTCTGCATGATGGGGGAGGGAGAGGTCATGACTCTGTCTGAGCTGTGAATCAACTGAACACACTGAATGTCTACTGAACTGTGAGTTTGGTGTTAAGTGTGGTTTTATGGTAGTTTCACCCTGCATGAAATGGTATGAAGCATTTGAATTTGGTGGCCTTCGACCCTGCTTGAAGTGAAATGAAACTGCACTTGAATTTGGCGGCCTTGCATCCTGCTTGAAGTGGTATGAAACTGCACTGAATTTGGTGGCCTTGCACCCTGCTTGAAGTGGTTAGAAACTGCACTTGAATTCGGTGGCCTTGCACCCTGCTCATAGTGGTAAGAAACTGTACTTGAATTTGGTGGTCTTGCATCCTGCTTGATATGGTAGGAACATGGATTTGAATTTGGTGGCCTTGCACCCTGTTTGAAATGGAATTTCAAGGAATAGTCATGAGTCAACTCCCAGCCCACCAGCCGTGGGTTAGCTGCCAGCAGATCAGGCTTTGGGAACTGAGTGCCATTTTTGGCCATACCAGCACTCCAGAAGCCCCCCCCCCCCCCCCCCCCCCCCCCCCCACTGGAGCTATATTGGAATTGGTGGAGAGGTGGAATATTGCGTCGGGGGACCAGCCCTCCCGTGTGAACATGGGACCCAACGGGTCCCACTTAGTCTAGTATGACAATAAAAAGCTCTCTTGACTCTTGTGTAGTGGATTTTTCTGACAATTTTATGAAATGGCTCTGGCTATCCAAATGCACTACATTTACTCATCCCCCTTTATCCACTCTGTTTGTTAAACCACTTTTTAAAAAAGGAAACCAAGTGCTAGAATAACTCAGCGGGTCAGGCAGCATTTCTGGAGAACATGGATAGGTGACCTTTCGGGTCGGGACAGCTCTTCAGTACTTCCCCAGCACTTAACATCATACTTTGTAAGCCAGCAGATGCAGTTCCTTGTGTCTACATCTCTCACATGTATTAAACTTGGCAGTTAGCTCCATATACACACCATACTGGGAAAAGTTGCCCATCAGGTGCCTTTTAAATCTTTTCCTTCTCAGCTTAAACCTATGCCCTCTAGTTTTACACTCCACTACACTGGAGAAACTACTGTGGCTATTCACCTTATCTATGCACTTCATGATTTTTCTTAGGTACACAAAAATGCTGGAGAAACTCAGTGGGTGCAGCAGCATCTATGGAGCGAAGGAAATAGGCAACGTTTCGGGCCGAAACCCTTCTTCAGACTGATGGGGGGTGGTGGGGAGAAGGAAAAAAAAGGGCCTTTATCCCTATAAGGTCACCCCTTATCCTCCTTTGCTCCAAGTAAAATGACTTTGCCCTTCTATTCACTACTTCCAGACCCTATAACAACCTCAAATCCATTTTGGACCCTTTCCAATTTAAGGGCATCCCACATGATAGCAATTGTTTTATGTTCCTCACATGTTCTACTGTGAAGACAGCTAAAAAAATAATTTCTCGGAGGTTTCTATCATTTTCTTAGTTTGCATTATTTTTCCTCTCGAAAAGGACCAACATTTAAGCCTAACTATACTATTACTGTTAGACACCTGTAGAAGATCCATTAAAAAAAATTCTTACTAGTTTACTCTCAATCTTTATTATTATGTTTTTTAAACATTTCCCCATTCTTTTACCTTATTTTACTGCTACAAATGGGAAGGTACAAAAGCCCAATAACAATTAATTTGAGGTTCAAGTACTCAACCATTATTTTGCAATACACTGCACAACTCTAAGCACAATCCTATCTCAGCACAAACTGCTATGGACTTTGTATTGGTCTCGCATTGTACTTCGGCATGATCTGGCTACATTATATTGCTGATAAATTATCATTTTATTGTTCGTTATATATTTATTTGCTGTTTTGTTGTGTTAATGTGCCTGTAAAGCTGCAACGTAAGAATTTCATTGTTCCCTTCCTGGGGCATATGACAATTCAACACACTTCACTGTTGACTTTCAATTGATACTACTTTCCATTCCGTTCATTATCTTTGCAGTGTCACCCTTCTTTGACATCTTATTTGAAATATCTTTGCTGAAATTGTGAAATACTTCCTTAAATATCCACTGCTTATTCATCAATTTATCTTTTAGTCAATTTTCCATTCACATAAGCTAACACAACGATACAATTGGCTTTACATTTATAACACTAGCTTCAGATCGGCTCCTAATGTAGTTAGTCTAAAAGCCAAAGCAAAGCAAAACAAAACTGATGCAACCTTTACAATTTTGGGGTGCAGAACAAAGACATGGAAGCACGGCAAGTCATGCAAAGCACTGGTTAGACCACATATGAAGTACTGCGTACAGTTCTAGGCACAATCTCAGAAAGAAAATATTGACCTTGGAAGAGATCTGGCACAAATTCATCAGAATGTTACCAGGGCTCCAAGGATTAGTTTATGAGGAGAGATTACACCAACTGGACTCCAAATCCCTGTCATATAGAGGATTAAATGGTGATCTAATAGGCTTTCAAGATTCTGAAAGGAATAAATAGGACATAAAATTAGCTGGGCTCATCAGGAAAGAATTAGGAACAATTTCTAAGTGCAAAAGGTAGAAATAGGTACGGTGCTCTTTTACAAAAAAAGTGATTCATAATTTTAAACCAGATTATTTTGTAGACAAGGCCTTAAGATGACATGGCCTTAAGATAGTTAAATTGGTATTTTCAAATCTCCCTCTAATGTTTTCAATAAGAAGGCGAATGGATATTTTTCAGAGTGCAGGTGGGTTTGTAATGGTATTCCCGAAACATTAACATGGTTCCAGTATTCATCAACCTTTCTAAACTAAATTCTACAGGTTGCAAAACGTGGTGACATAATAGAGTTTTGAAGATGCAGACATCAGAATGATGTTGCTATCTGGGCATAGGCTTTGCAGAAGGGATGTCAATGTGGTTAAATGCATGGCAATGTATTTTGAAAAGACTAATACAGATAGACATATTATAAATCTTCAGTCTGAAGAACCCAGTCTGAAGAAAGTCCTATCTGAAACATCACCTATCCATGTCTTCCAGAGATACTGCCTGTCCCTCTGAGTTACTCCAGCACGTTGTGTATTTTTTATATTGCAAATGGAACTATTTGACAAGTAGATATTAACGGAAACCTTTGTGTGCATATAGCTAAATTCTTAATAGATGAGAAGGCACATCGATAGGGTGGTTAAAAAGACACATTGATGTTGAAATGTTGTAGTAAATGAGTGGCTTTGGCACAAAGTGAGCATGGGGCAAATGGAATCCTCAGCGTCAAAGATGGATGGTGCTGCAATGTTTGCAGTATAAGAGGTCAGGTTCCCATCTGCTTGCTTCCATTCACATTCTGGAACCTGGTCTATGGTTCTCTTCAAACTGATTTTCCATTGTATTCACTCCTTTTACCCATCCCCTGCCCTATCCACACGCATAGCCCCCAACTGCGAAGGCGCGGCTAGAGAGGGAGATGGGGTAGAGAGGGAGGTGAGGGGGCTAGAGAAGGAGGGTAGAGGGAAGGAGAGGGGGGTAGAAAGAGAGGGGGTTAGAGGGAGGTAGAGTCAGTGGAGGGGAGTAGAGTGGGGGAGATGGAGGGTAGGGGAGAGAGAGGGAGGGGTTAGGGAGGGGGGTAGAAAGGGAGGGGTGGGGGGGGGGGGCGCGTCGTCACAGGGGAGGGCTGATTCCCGAACCTCGCTCCCGGCTCCACGCTATGATCTTTGGCAGGCAGGGCCGGAGTACGGGGGGAGTGGTCAGGGGGGGTGACATCACTCACAGCGCGAGCAAGAATAGACAGCGCTCTCTGATCTTTGGACAGCGGGGGGTTTTTCAAATGTTTTTTGGCAGCAACGAAGGGAGCCAAGACGTGCCGCAGTCTTCAGTGATGATCTTCGGTGTTCAGTTGATGGGGCGACTTTTGAACAATGGGGGGGAGGAGGGAGTGCGGGAGGTGACGTCAGTCGCAGCGAGAGCAGATGGCAGGCAGACAGGCAGATCCATTGTCACGTCATCAGCGAAAAAAAAACAGGCGTTTTGCATTCAAATCTTGATTTGATTTGTGATCATTTTTATTAATAACTGAAGAAATAATGCACAACATTTTCAGGTAAGCCAATTTTTGATTCCAGGTGGTAAATCTCTGCCGGAATATGTAAAAAGAATTCCCGTTAGCGCGTCATTTCTCCTAGTAGATGTGATCATACACAAACAAATTAATAAATACATACACACGCACATCCAAGATCAGACTTTTAATAGTTACTAGACCAAGTGCAGACCCGTTGGGTCTGTTCCACCAACGTGCGGTTGGAGGAGGGGGGGGGGGGCGGCAAGCGGCGTCACACACATTAACCACCCCCCCACACACACACACACTAACTACCCCCCGCACACACGCTAACTACCCCCCTTGTTAATATAGGTTTATTAATTTGCTCCTTTTACCCCATAATTGGCCTATCTACTGACACATAGCCCCCAACTCGCAGTCTAGAGCGGGGGGGGGCAGAGAGAGAAAGGGTCTAGAGAGAGGGAGGGGGGGGAGGGAGGAGAGAGGAGGGGGGCAAGGGAGGAGGGAGGGAGAGGAGAGGGGGAGGGGGGGAGGGGAAGGAGAGAGGAGAGGGAGGGGGAGAGAGGGAGAGGGAACAGAGGGGGATGGGGAACAGAGGGGGGGGAAACAGGGAGGGGGAGGAAAACAGGGAGGGGGGGAATGGCCTCGCGGGGCCAGTCCCACTTCGATCGGTGGAGACGTATGGAGTTCTGCGGGGCTGGTACCAACATCGCGCGGGGCTCCAAAAATCTTGCACTGTCCGAAAATCCAGCGCACCAATGGCCTGTCGGCCCGCAGGCGCATTGAAGGCGTACACAGCGTCTCGACATTGTACGCAGCGTCTTGACATCATACGCAGCGTCTCGACGGCTAGTGCGTGGCATTGTGTGATGACGTCACCGCCCGGCGTGTCATTGCATGATGACGTCAACGCCCGACGCCGTGCGACGTCCAAATTCAGTCGGCCCGCCTCCTGCCCAGCTGATTGGTGAGTATGATGTCGGGACCAGCCCCGCACAAATACGCCTCGGCATGTCGAATTGGGACCGGCCCCGCACGGCCGTACGCCTCAAGTGACCACATTTAGTCGCGAGGTTGGAGCAGGCGGGCAGGCGTGGGAGCTGCGGGAGGCGTGGTGCAAGCGTACTTGGATTGGTCAGCATGTGGACATTGTGACGTCAGCAGCTGGTAAGAGCCGTTTAAATTTTTTTAATTGAGTTTTGTTTGAGTTTTGTGATCAATTTTACTCAAAATCTGGGGAAATAATTGACCAAGGAGTGGATGTGTGAATGTAAAAGTAAAATCGCTAGCGAAATGGTAAAAATGTCGACGTTTTTGCGTCTGGTTTTCGCAGCGTAACGAATCAAAGGCAAAATGACGTACACCCACACACACAGAGTTTTAAAAGTATATAGATATGATGGTTAAATACAATATCCTGCAAGAGCATCCTGAGCAATGGATCTCCATCAAAGATCAACCTTCTGGTTGGAAAAACAAAATCTCAGTCCTTCATATTTCAGTAACTATCCAATGGTACCGCTCATCCTAAATTCTAGTTCTTATGCACTAATTTTCCCAACATCTCAATTCTAATACTACATTGTTCTTTGCTGCCCGTACTCTATCTACAGGAATCTCATCCTCATATCAAACCCTTCTCTTTGACGAATTTGTCTCATATTGTTCAAGCACACGTCGTTTGATAATGTACCTTTGAAAGACACTAAGAGATCGAATGCCAATCGTCTTGTTGGCTTTGTTGCCAATCGTCTTGTTGGTTGTTTATCCTGAAAGTTACGATTATACCCAGTATAATCAGAATTAAAGAAAAATGATTATGCAACTGTCCGAAACAATTTCATTATTAGAGTCATTTACCATTAACCAGTTTAATTAAATGGCATTAGAACATTAAACAAGGTGAATTTGGACTTTAAGGTAGAAATTATACAGATACTTCTTTATGAACTTAGAAATGCAAGAGTAATTGTTTAACAGAGACAATTTTGTTAAAGATACGTGCAATGAAGTACTGGATATTTTATTTCCACAAAAGTATGAGTTATTCCTATCTGGCATATAATTCTTGTCATTTTAACTAGTTTTAATAATTAACACACATAGGTCAAGCATCCTTCATCTGTGCTTGCTTCCACACAATTCAAAAACAGTATTTGAAACTAAATTACCACTGGAATTCTTCTTTTAAAATTAGTAACTTACTAGATCTTTCAGTGCCATCACAAACATTTATGAATAGCAAGAACATTGTAAATTCTTGCCAATACATGTGACATATCAACATTTTTAATCTGCTTCTACCACATTCCTTAAATGTCATTTAGCGATATGTGGGAGCTTGAAAAATGGCTGCCAGCACATGATTGTACTTCCAAATACACGATTAGCTGTGACGTGTTTTAGGACATCCTCAGACCATGAAAGGAACTACACAAATTCTAGTTCTTTCTTTTCTAATCTAAAATAAATTTGGCGTCCTTAAATTTTTCACCACTTCAATCTAAAAGTGAAAATGCTTATGCTGAGCAACCCATGTCTGGTATCAGTTTTCTACAGGTACTCAATTTCTTCTCAAATGTATACTGTCAAATTAAATGAAATAGTCTTTGCTTTGATTAGTGAAATATGACCACTGCATGGGACTGAACAGTCTGCATTGTCTTGAATTTAAGCAGCAGCTGAGACTCAAGTCTCCCACTTCTCTCAGTGTGCATGAAATGCCTCACTTCACTAACTATAATTTTTTTTTAAAATGCTAGTATTCAGAGAAGTTACAAAAATATAAATGGTAAAGAAAACAATGTACAATTGCAGAATAGCATTTTTTCTGTACTTGTGATTCTGCGTCAAAACTAACCATTTATCCTGACTGCTGAGTCACTTTTAAATACTTAAACTGTACATGTCCAGAAATATTAACCAAAGTTAGCGCTGTCTTAAATTTAATGACAATGAGGACCATTTGAGAACACGTTGCTGCTATGAATTTTTGTATCCAATGTTACAAAAATAATTATTGCAAGAGCAGGAACAAGTTGTAGGAAAGGGACAAAAGAGATACCAAGAGCAAATCTGCTTTGACAAGAAGAATCATGCAAAATGAATGACACCAATGAATCATCTAAATCTGATGTAGAAAGTGTACGGAAGTCAGAACCGGCAAACCTGTTTTTTCTTATTATTTGTGCTTTCTCAAATTTATCTGTCATATTTGATCTTTCAGCACTTAACTTTCCCATTTATGAATATGGATGTATATTTAACAAAGCAACACCTCTGTATTTTAGAAATAGATTGATTAAACTCAAATTAGTATCATATTTGTTAAATATAGAGAATCTTTAAGGCACATTTTGTGTCAGTAAAATCAACACATCCAAGTGGGCTGCACAGTATTGTCTCTTCTCTTAATCAAAACTATTTAAATACAATTTTGCAGTTGAAAGTTTTGCAATACTTTTTCACTTGCTTACTTCAATCAAGCACCTCTGAATAATTGTAGAGAAAGAAGAAACATGCATTATAGTCTGTTGTTCACAACTTCATGCCATTCCAGTGCTTTAAACGGATGTGATGAGAATAGGTTAAAAAGCATTTTATTTGCCTCTGGTGGTGGAATGCAGGCAATAGAAAAAAATATAGTAAGCTTGACAATATAGAAAAATAAATGCAGACAACCTTCTTCATACACAAAACAATAAAGAAAATCTTGAACATCATTCCCCAAATTTTCATGGGTCTGGAGTGAGATTTAAAGTGGATCAATTTTCATTGTGGAAAGGTTTAAGGAGATGGAGAAATGGCAGATTTAGAGCAGAGGCTCAAATGAGATTGAATGCCTTAATGGAACAGCCAAAGGCCTCACTTGTTTTGTTGTTACAACCTTAAGTTTCCCACTTAGAAAAGCTGTCCTAGCAATATCTATGTCTTCAATGTCTGAAGGAGGGTCCCGACACGAAACCTCGCCTATTCCTTCGCTCCATAGATGCTGCCTCACCCGTTGAATTTCTCCAGCATTTTTGTCTACTAGCAATATTGATTCACTGGTATGCAAATACCAAACAAAAATGGTGATGTATTGGCAATGCGGCTTGAAATATATGCAAACTAATAAAGATATTGATTTGCATTGTTATCTGAAAGAGCCTGCTTGCTATAAAGTAACGTTGCCCAAATAATGAAATATTTGGGCTATCCAGCTGTAAGGAATTTCGTACTTTGGATTTTCAAACATCTGCATTGTCTAAAATATCAGAAATTATATTTGGGTGCAGTAACTGGCAACCAAACAAGGAAGCACTTTCTTCATTGTGGGGCAGGGGTGAATGAGGAAGGGAGGGGAGGAGGGGAGAGTGGCTTCTGCACAGACAATGAGAGAAGTCAATGGATCCAATGTAGACTGTAAACATAGAGCTGCAGTCTCCAGCAGGGCCTGCACCTCATCTAATACACATACAATAGCCAAGCAGCTGGAGAGTAGCCAATGTTTATTCCTTTGTTTAAGAAGGGAAAGAAGGATCATCCAGGAAATTCTAGGGTGGTGCCCTTGGTAGGGAAGCAATTGGAGATGATTCTTAGAGAAAAGATATATTTGCTTTTGGAAGAGAGTGGACTAATAAGGAACAGGCAGCGTGGCACAGGAAACCCAGGATCAAGCCTGGCTTTTGGAACTGTGTGCGGTGTATGCATTTTCCCTGTGAAAGCATGCATTTTCCCAAGTTGCTCTGTTTTCCACCCACATACCAATGGGCTGATTAGTTAATTGACCACTGTACTTTGATGGAATCCAGGGGGATAAATAAAGATGTGGGAGAATAAAAAATGGAATTCATGTCAGATCTGTAAATAGATGCTTCATGGTAAAGGGGCTGTCCCACTTGAGCGATCTAATTGGCGAGTTTAGAAGAGTTTAAATAAATGACATGTTGAAGACCTCCTTCGACTATGTAGAAGACCTCATTCGACTATGTTCAAGACTAGCTACGACTAACTTCGGGAAAATTGGACACCGAATAGTGGAGAGTGAAGACGACCTCCTTCGACTATGATGAAGAATATCCACGACTACCTTCGACTACCCTCAATTACCTACGACTAACATGGCGACCTACTACAACTATCCTACGAGTCAAAAATGTATAGATTTTTTCCATGGTGACTTTTTTTTTTACTCGCGGGCATTTTTCTACATATTGAAAAAAACACTGCGACCTAGCTGAGGCCTCGAGTACGCGGAGACCACTATCGAGCATGAAGGAGAGTTACGAAGACCTCCTACAACCTCGTGTCGCCCATGCTGCGAGTATGAGTAGAGGGCAAACTCACCAGAACTCGCGGATTAGGTCACCCAAGTGGGACAGGCCCTTTAGCGTGTACTCTGTGACCCAATTTGTACCTGCAGCTGAATAAAATAATTTGTATTGAGGCCAGTGTCTAGTATAAATAAATACTGTTGTGGTACAATTTTGTAATTTTCCTTGCGCCTGTAACCTTTTGGATAGTGTCATAAAGTCATACAGCATGGAAACAGGCCCATTAGCCAAACTTGCCCATGTTGACCCAAGATGCCTCATCTACGCTATGTTTGGCCCATATACCTCTAAACCTTTTCTATCCATATATCTGTCCAAATAGCCTTTAAATGTTGTGATAGTACCCACGTCTAATTAATTTGTTTTTATCAATGCATGAAGTCCTGGAGTAATGTATCTGCAAAGGCATTCCGCAGCCAGCCACAGTAGCTGATTCATGAATCTCAAATCACTGAACTTTACAATGATTCAAGATACTGACATGCAACATACTGAGAAACTAACCTATAAAAACTAAAACTAGTCTCCTGGAAGCTTGACCTACGAAGTAGTGATACTAAAATTGTTACAACACTAATTGAAAGGGAACCATCAATGTGAATCAGCCACAACAGTGAAAACATTCATTTCATATAAATAACACTTTGCTTTTGGTCACCAAGCCACCCACCTCCACAGTAGCAAGAATTGATCTCTTCAAATATTCATTAGTTGGCCAAAAACTCCCAGTTATTTGATTAAACTCCCTCCTACCCCGCCTGGAAGGATGCAAATCCATTCATTCTGGTCTGTTGCATTTGTTTCAATAAAACTTTCTGCCTGGACATCTCTTAGCTGAAATCCTTTCTAACTCTACAGTGGCTTCCACTTTATCAATGGACAGAGACCCATTTCATCTATTTCCTGCACCTGCTCTCTTCCTGGACAGAACAAGAACAGAGTTCCCTAGTCCTTATCTTCCATCTCACTAGCCTCCACATTCAATAACCCTTTGCAATTTCTTCCAGCTTCTATTGGATTATCCTGCCCTTTTCTCATTTCAAAAGTATCGCTCCCTTTTTGACGCCACTCCCCATTTTATCAGACTTTCTCATGCAATACCCATCTTTTCACCCATTTCATTCCCATGCCCCAGGAACCTAAACCAACCAACCAACCCAAATCAGTCTCACCATGTGTAACAATTCTGCCATTCTTGTGTATTCCTATGGTGTTCACAATGTGGCCTCATCTACATTAGAGAAACCAAATATAGATTGGATGACCATTTAGTGGAGTAACAATGTTATCTCCAAAAGGTACAATCCCAAGCTCTGCATTCTCAACCACTAATTTTTCATCCCATTGACTTATCTATGGGTCTCACCTTAGAGTTATTTACTTTCTTCTAGCCACCCTCCCTTGCCTTCTCTGCTTTTGAAAACCAAACTAATTTTCATTTTTCCAATTCTGATGAATGGTCTCAATCCTGTAAAATTAACTCTGTTCATCTTGCGGCCTGATCTGCATTACGATTCTACCAATTTCCGCTTTTATTTCAGATTTCTGCATTTGCAGATTTTTATGATTTGCTTTCTTGGTGGTCTGCTTTAAGCTAATATTCCAACGGCAAGGATCAAAATCTGTGACAACCAGGTTTAAGAACAGCTTCTTCCCAGCAACCATCAGGCTCTTGAATACAAAACAACACCAACCATGATCTTCTTTGTGCTGTATCTTTGGTTGCACTACAGACTCTGTTTATTACACAATTATGGTTATAGAGTATTACTGTTATTGATTTATTGTTTTTTGATTATTATATAATATCTATATTATTGAATTTAAGGGCTTGTTAAGCTGCATCAAGAATATTGTTGTTCCATTGTTGGTACAAATAACAAATAAGCATTCTTAATTCTTGACCATCAAGTTCACAAACTTACTCTCTAGCACACATGGAGGTTTTCTTCCCCAATGACATCTTGGACTTTTTCTCCTCATCCTTACTGGTTTACACATGCCAATGAACTAACAGCTTAACTTTAGTGTGAGCAAATGAATAGAATACATTCTGAGAGATTTTGAAATATATATTAACTAAGAACAACAAATGTGGATTTAAAGTTGTGCCTTACGACATTGACTTCTTTAAGGTGGTAACAGGCAGATGGGCAATACATTTGATGTGTTTTGCATGGGTTTTAGCAAGGCTCTTGACAAGATCTCACATGGCAGATTGATCAAAACAAAAAACCCCATGGGATCCAAAAGAAATTGACTTATCAGATCTAAATTTCTCAAGAGCATAAAGAAAAAGCTAATGTACAATGTTATTGTAACCAGAAAACTGTTACCATGGGGTTTTACAGGGCACAGTACCCATACCTCACTTTTTTTGCTATGCAATATATAATATATCTATATATCTATAAAACTCCGACCGACTGGAGACCGGCACCCTTCCTGCCTTTCGATTCGTGCCCGATACTCGCAGATGTCCAATCGGAAGGATTCATTTGCATGTACGGCTGCCGACTGCATTTCTTCCTTTGATTCATTGCCACGCCCAATCCAGACGATCAATCTCCGAGATATTTTCCATTTCGGTAGAGATTTCGCTTTTCTTTCTAAGTATCCGCTCCTCATTTCATTTCGTCGTGTTGAAGTGCACGTTTTTAATCAAATCCTTCCCCCCCCCCCCCCCCCCACCCCCAAGTATTTCAAAAATAAACAGGCTTCTCCATTTACATGTCAGCTTCCAACACACTTCGAAACAAAGTTGCAAGACAGGAACACTGAACTTTTCACTGCTGCAGCAGGCAGGGAAGGTGCCATTGGATTTTTTTTTTAATCCACTGCTGAGGGAGGCAGGGCAGTGCTGGAATCTTACTTTTGGGAACGGCTTCAGTTCCATTGGAGGAGACGGGTGCATGGTGGAATATTGGGTTGGGGGATCACACCATTGGGGGAGCAGACACAACGGGTCTGTACTTGGTCTAGTATATTACTAAAACTCATCTTGTATGTTTGTATGTGCATGTGCGGGGGAAGGGAGGGAAGAAGGAGGGGAAAGTGGGAGAGGTGAGGAGGGAGAGTGGGGGGATTGAGGGAGAAGAGGGGGCAGGGAAGAAGAGGGAGGGAAAAGTGGGGAGTGAGGAGGGAGTGTAGGGGGAGGTAGGGAGTGGGGGGGTAGAGGGAGAGGAGGGTAGTGTGGGAGGTGAGGAGAAGGAGGATAATGAAGGAGGGGAATAGGGGACTGAAGAGGGAGAGTGAGATGCGTTCACATTGATCCTATATTTTACAAGTTATTGCCATTTTGAACATTAAAAACGTTGCAGTTGGGGGAGGGTTGCCATGACTCGTGTCACAACGGGGATCTCTGGCGTCACAACGGGAACCCGTCAACCGCACATGCGCAGTTGGGGGCTATGGGTCAGTGGTGGAATATTGCGTTGGGGAACGGGCCCAACGGACCTGCACCTGGTCTAGTATGGATATAAATGTTTGTGTAATGCTAACAGCACGATAAAGAAGAATGGATATATTTAAAAAATAGTCTTATAGTTAATGGCGAGGAAATTGTAGAATGCGAAAAAACTATGATTTGATCAGCGAGCAGAAAAAAAGGCAAATTGAATTTAATCCAGCATGTGTAAGGTAAAGCTTTGGAAGGTGCTGGGCAGCAAAGGAGTATGTGATAAATAGGATGATATTGAGAGGTGTGAAGTAACAAAGGGACCTTGAGGTTTATGTGGCAGATCCTTACAGATAACAGGACAGGAAAATAAATAACGGTTTACTGGAAGCATATGAGTATTTTTACAATACTGGAGAGATTTTGAGGAACGAGATTATCATTCAGGCTTTTACACTATTACACTGTTCTTAACAAAAATCTACTCATCATGTGAAACCTTACAAATAACAGATATAAATTAGATAACTTCAAGACCAAAAGTCAAAAACTGTTTTCATAACAGACAATTTTTCATCGCTTTACCACCGTTTTGGACACCAAAAATGTGACATTAAAAACTCTGCCATATTTAGTCATGAATATAATTCATAAATAAACCATATGGCACCTCATACATATATGTTTTGATAATGATCTAAGGAAATATCTTCATAAATACCAGGAGAAAAATACAGTAACATGTCTGGTATTCCGCCAAGCAAAGATCTCGTAACGGCCGCTGTGCTTGGTGTCCATTGTCACAACGACCGTTATCGGGGTAAGTACCTCCGTAAGTTAAACCACAGTGGCTTCAAACCTCTAATGCTTTTCAAAAACCCAACAAGGTATTCTATGGTAGCAGCGATTTTTGGGCGAGTTAATTATTTTTTCTAATTTTCCAATTTAATATATCAAAAACATTGTGGTGTCAAAAACGCAACGACCGTTTAAGATCTATTTTCTGACTTTTTAAAATTAATTTAAAAAATGGTTTCGACACAAAACTAAGAAACTGAGCCAATCTTCAATTTGGCAACAAACTGTCTCTTGCTTACCTCTGTACGGACCAGGGTAGACAAAAATGCTGGAGAAACTCAGCGGGTGTGGCAGCATCTATGGAGCGAATGAAATAGGCAACGTTTTGGGTCGAGACCCTTCTTCAAACTCTGAAGAAGGGTCTCGACCCGAAACGTTGCCTATTTTCTTCAGAAGAGATGAACAAGGACGAGTCCGAAGAAGAGTCTCGACCCAAAATGTCATCCATCCTTTTTCTCCAGAGATGCTGGTGGACCTGCTGAGTTACTCCAGCACTTCGTGTCTAAATAGGGATGTTGCCAGCACTGGAAAACTAGCAGTAGAGGGACACTTTGGAAAGGAAATATTGTGTTCTTTGTACAGAATGAAGAGAGACCCATACAAAAGGAAACTTTTTCCCTAAGAGGATTAAAAAAGGCACAGATTTAAAGATATTAAGGAGTCAAGAGAAAGGTATATGATCAACTGTAATTTAGTTAATGGTAGAGCAGGCTCGACCTATTCCTACTCCTTTTTCTTATGTTCAATAGTTAGTAAGAGGATAGGAACACATGGGAAGAAAATTTCTTTCGCCACGGAGAGTGGTGTCAAACATTCAATTAAACCTTTCTGCCTGCACTTGATCCATATCCCTCCATTCCCTGCATATTCATGTGCCCATATAAGAACCTCTAAAATGCTATTATCATATCTGTTTCCACCACCACCCCTGGCAGCGCATTCCAGGTGCTTAACATTCTGTGCACATCTCCTTTAAGCTTTCCTCTTCCTACCTTAAAGCTATGCCCTTTAGTATTTAATATTTCTACCATGGGGAGGGGATTCTGACTTTCTACCCCATCTTATCCTCTCATAATCTTATAAACTTCTGTCAGGTCTCCTCTCAGCCACCAATGCTCATGGGAAAACAATCCAAGTTTATTCAACCTCTTCTTATTGCTAACACCCTCCACTCCAGGCATCTGCTTGGTAAACCTCTTCTGCAACCTCTTCAAAACCTCCAGATCTTTCCTGAAATGAGACAACCAGAGCGGCACATAATACTCAAAATGCAACCCAACCAGTTTTAAAAAGCAGCAACACGACTTCCTGACTTTTGTAGGCTATGTCAATTCTTTCCTGTTCTGATTATATTGCATTCTGAATGCTATTGATGTGTGCTTTTTCTACAGCTTTTGAATGATGCTCTGGTCCTCAAGTCATCATCCTACCCCAAGTGTAGAAGAACAATGGTTAGCATTTAAAAATTAATAGTTTACAATAAATAATTATCTATTTAAACCCAACAGGAAAAGTGCTCCACCTATGACAATAAGAGTTTAAGAGTAAAGAAAAAAGTTTTTGTAATGTTGCCAAAAGAGCAGCAAGCTTAAGAATTGGAAATTCTTTTAGAATTAAGAATTTCAAAATTCAGCAAAGGTGAAGCAAAATGTTGATAAACGAAAGTAGAATATGCGAGTTTTCCAGCGAGAAGCATAAACATATATTGTAAAAGCTCCCATAGATTTGTAGATAGAAAAGGATGAGCTTAGGATAGTGTGGTTCAAACTGATGGGAGAAATATATTCTCAAGGAACAAGGAAATGGCAGATATAGAAAAGCAAATAAGTTCACTGGAAATAGTGTAAATGTAAAGTGAGGGGCGATGAATCAGTGTAAATAAAAACAATACATTGGAGAAATTTATGGGACTGAAAACTAATAAAGACCACAGTTTTGAAAGAGATTTTCTAAAGAAAGTGGATTCTTCATCTTCCAAAGTTCTATAGATTGTACACTGATTTCCACCGATGGAAAGGTAAATCTAATGTCATTATTTAAGAAAGCATAGGGAAAACTCTACCAGAGATCATTTAGTTATACATTAGTCGTAATGGAAATGCTGGAATATATTAAAGATTTCTCAACAATACTAGCCAGAATTTCCTTCTAGCAGCATGCCAGGTAGGATCACAGCTGATAAACAAATAGTTCAATGGTTCTTTATTGTCACGTATGCACAACCTACTAATACAGTCTCGCCATGTTTTGCAAAGAAAAAGCCCAAAGTTCAACAAGATACTTTGCACAATTGTGATATAGATCAAGAAAGCTTCCAGACCTGACATTTTGTCATTTGACATAACAAACATGGTCATATGCATACTTGCGCTATCAATAATTGGGATCCAGTCAACAGGTGGCGCCTTACAATGACAGCCACGCCAACAGCCTGTCTTGTCTTTTTCTTCTTTTGCTATTTAGGTCTGTGTTTACTTGTATGTTTTTAGTGTACCTTTAGTTTTTGTATTATGTGGGGGTGGGGGGGAGACCTTCTTTATCTCTTTCCTCAATGGTGGTGCGACTTTTTAATCGTATCTCCCACTGCACTGCGGCTTTAACATCGTGGAGCTGGCGGTTCCTTTGTTAGTGATCGACTGTGGGTGCTCCAACCGCAGGACCTTCAACCGCCCCGATCGCGGGAGCTTCGATCGGCCCAACTGTGGGAGTTTCGATTGCCCCAACCCCAGGAAAAACGGAGGAAAGAAGATATAGGTTTTGCCTTCCATCACAGTGGGGAATGAGAAGTCGCCGAAAAAACAAGATGAACGTGCTGCCTGCACTGGTGAGGACTTGGAGGGAGTGCCGTGAATGCAGTGATCTCGGTGTTTTGCGGGGACATGGCTTCATGAGGACATCACGGAGTCTAGTGCGAGTGTGGGCGGCTTTCTGACTGTTCGGGCGGACAGGGACTTCAATGAGGAGACAGCGGTCGGTACAACTCTGGTCACATCACGGTGAAGGAGCGTGTGCGCGGACATTGAACTGATGGCTGTGGGTCTCCGCTTATGCTGTGTGCTTTTGGGATTCTCACACACTGTTGTGGTGGCTGTTTAAGTCTGTGTTTATTTTTTATGTGGTTATGTATCTTGTTGCTTTTTTGTATGACTGGTTGAAAATCAAATTCCTTGTATGTTTACATAATTGGCTAATAAATTAATTACAATAAATTAATTATATATTTGTATACTCGGTTAGTCAACCCTCACTAACTTTTGGGTTCAGGGTTCCCTGTCCTTCTTTAGACCTGACATGTGAAATACTTTATCAGAGGAAAAGTAGTTGAACATTCAGAAGTGTCCTATTAGTTACTCATCACAAATTCAATCAACCTATTGGTCAGGATCAAAATGTTGAAGCAAGCAAAGGCATTGTTCCTATTGAAATTGTATTGAATCACCTGTTATCTTTGTTCTGAAGAGTATAAAGACAATGTATTTTTGAGTTAAGGGAGTTATTCGTAGGAATAATCCATGAACTCTCTTATCATAGTTATATTGTAGGACAGAGTATAAATTAAGCAGTGAGGTTTTGTATAGGGTGATTTCACCAAAGGTCAAATGAGCGTAGATCCCCCCTCACGTGACCGAAAATTTTAACTGGAGGACATATGTCAGATCGGTACATGTAAGTGAATGGGGAAACACGCACTTTCCCACCCGTTAAAAACATGGAAAACGGCCGATTTTTGAGCTGAAATTTTCTGTGCTAGTCGGGGTGACCGTGAAGCACAGCGACCTAAATTTTCAGGCAAAAAAAAAGATAGAAAGTAAGGTAATTACAAGAGGGAACTGAAGGTAGAAAGCAGCGGAAGTGAACAGCTGACATTTGCCGTGGAGATTTTAAGATCCAAAATATCGGGAATTATTATCGCGTTTGCACGCTGAATTTCATCAAAAGTAGGTTAATAATGCCTTAATTTTGATGAAATTCAGCGAGCAAACGCGATAATTCCCGATATTTTGGATCTTAAAATCTCCACGGCAAATGTCAGCTGTTCACTTCCGCTGCTTTCTACCTTCAGTTCCCTCTTGTAATTACCCTACTTTCTATCTTTTTTTTTGCCTGAAAATTTAGGTCGCTGTGCTTCACGGTCACCCCGACTAGCACAGAAAATTTCAGCTCAAAGATCGGCCGTTTTCCATGTTTTTAACGGGTGGGAAAGTGCGTGTTTCCCCATTCACTTACATGTACCGATCTGACATATGTCCTCCAGTTAAAATTTTCGGTCACGTGAGGGGGGTCTACGCTCATTTGACCTTTGGTGAAATCACCCTATGGAAGGTGCTGCAATAGCTGTGAGAGACACTCATAAATCTTTTCAAAGTAAACAATCCAACAGGTTGAGTACATGAAAGGACACAAAGTGCTTGAGTAACACAGCATACATGGAGAACATGGATAGATAACGTTTCGGGTTGAGATCCTTTTTCAGGATAATAAAATAAATTGTCTAATAAAAGGTGTTTTCATTTAAATAAAGGAGATGACCACTACATATAGTTAGAATAAGCATTTTGGATAATAATATAAAAGGCAATACAGCACATAAGCAGAGAGAAGCTGTAAGGAAATATTTCAAAATTCTTCAGATATAATCCCTTGCAAAATATGTTTTACAAGCCACTGCCTATGGCGAACTAAAAAGTAGTTACAAGTAAGAGACTGAAAAGAAAGGGATACAATTCGGAAGTCTAATAGAAGATCAGAAGGATTGGACAGTTAAATAAACTAACAAAGCATGCCACAAAAAAAGTAAAAAACATCTTACAAGATTAGACAAGAATGTACCTCCAAGTATTCAGATAGGAACAGAGTAGTTATTGGAAATACTGGTCACTTAGAAAGAAACTGAATTAATAATATAAAATAAGGAAATTGCAGAGACTTTCACAAGAATAATTCAACAATTAACAAGCAATAAACAGTGAGGAACTTAGAACTATTACTTGAGTAAAAGTTCAAGCCTGACAAGTTCCTAAAATCTAATGGCCAAGGATCTTAAAAGAAGTGACCAAGAGATGCAAGGTCACGACCAATGTATTTACTAAACTTTTGTGGATTCTGGAAAGTTCTCAGCCAGTTATAAAGTTGCAAAAATAATGCCTCTAAGCAAGAAGGAAGGGAGACAAAGTAAGGAACTATAGCCCAGTTAGCCTAGCTTCTGTTGCATAGAACAACAAGAAAACTGTAAGATAACAGAGCAGTGGTTTTATGAAAGCAACATTTTGACAAATTAATGAAAGCTTTCTGAACACATTAACAAATAGGATGAGTAAAGGGGAACCAATCATCTAGTGCATTTGGATTTCCAAAACACATTCAACAATGTGTCATTAAATTTAATTGCCCAACAGACCATGGAATTGGTAATGTGTCAAGCTTGGAGATAGAACTGCCAAACAGAAAACAGAAGCTTGAGGTAGAACTGGCAAACAGAAACCAGAGTCAAGGAAAAGAAAGAAACATTTTCAGATTGGCTATAACTAGTGGAATGTGATGGGCCAGTGCTGGGGCTTTAATTACTTTCAATTTTGGATATTTTGGGCATTATAGCCAAATTTCCAAAATACAAAGTAAAACAAGTTGTGCAGAAGGCGCAGAGCCTGCAAAGGACAAAGCCAAAGAGCAGATAGACACAAAATGCTGGAGCAACTCAGCGGGACAGGTAGCATCTCTGGAGAGAAGGAATGGGTGACGTTTCGAGTCAAGAACTTCCAAGAAAACTGTAAGATAACCGAGCAATGGTATTATGAAAGCATAATCAGTCTTGACAGACTTATTCAAGCTTATTAAAGAAGGGCTTTGACCCAAAACGTCACCCATTCCTTTTCTCCAGAGATGTTGCCTGTCCCACTGAGTTACTCCAGCATTTTGTGTCTATCTTCACTGTAAACCAGCATCTGTAGCGTGGTTACAAAAAAACTACCATCAGTGGCGCTGGAAATCTGCCTGCTGCCTGTGCGTGCGATTCCAGACGCTTTGTGGGGGGGAGGTGGATTAAAATGCTGGTTGTCGGAGAGGAATTTGCTCGGACTGCTAGCTGATGAAGAAAATTCATTTTGCAATCCCTCTCCCGTTTTAAAAAAAAGTTGCTGGTCGATTGCATCGCTGAATTGAAGTTAAACACGACTAAAAACACCTTCAACGCCTTCTACATCACAGATCACAAGTGCAGGACAAAACAAAAGGCACGTCATTTATTTAACATATTTTCTTGCGTTTTGCTGTGGTTTCATTTTAATTTGCTGATGCAAAAAATGTTATTTAGGCCCCAATACGAATTGGTCTTGTCTTGCTTGCCAATAGGGGCAAGTGGCCACATTCCAATCGATCACAATCCAGAAACATCCACTCTCAACATAATCAAATTCTTTTTTTTTTGCACAATCATGTCATAAGAACATCTAAATCATCGGTATTTGGTGTTATTGTCTATCCATGATCAATATTTTCATGCTGAATATCCACAGTACAGTTTTAGTCAGATGTATTGTGCAAAAAATTAATGATTTTGATTATCTTGAGAGTGGATGATTCTGTATTAATCCATCCGGCACATAAATTCATGACAAAGTGAGATTTAAAAATCATGTTATATTGTGAATTCTTGTGTGAATGGGATCAGTTTGTTATTTCGATACTTTGGCTATTTAAATTTTTTAGCCTTTTCTTAACAAATGGATAGATGTTTAGATCCAGTAATTGAATGTAGATGAATTTAATTGATTTGATGAAACTGATGAATATGAATTTTTGTTGGGTATTTACTATTTGTTTTATCGTTTAACTTTATAATTTTTTTTCTAAAACTACAAATAATAACTTGTTTCTGTTAATGCTGTTCAGTGTTTTTTTTAGCTACAATTAGGTAACTAACTAATTATATGCTTTAATTTCAGGTCATCCAAGTAAGATGTTTCATATTTGTTTCAGAATGCCTCAATCTATAATAACTGAAAATTTCATTCCATTCTCTTAACTTTTAAGAAAGTTATGGGCTTTTATGTCAATTGACTGTCCTCGATCACAGCTTTTGTGTTGTCAATGGAAAAGCAATAGTGAACAAGATGCTAATTTCCGAGCATGAAAATGACCATAACTTTTTTAATACTGAAGATATGAAAATGAATTAGGTATCAAATTAAAGTTATTTTTATGCTTTATCTGATGGGATAAATTACAGGTTTGATTTTTAAAATCTCAAAATTATGTAACATTCCTAGATCTGCAAATCCTTCCTACACATAAAGCGAGTAGGCAAAAAAAAATATTGGAAGATGGAATATGATACACAAATATGAGAGGTTACCCACAGGTAGGAAGAACAGAAAATGGGAAAGAGATTAAAGAATACTGCATTAAAATAATCTAAATGAAAGAAAAAGCAAGAGGATGCAGCAATTATTTAGGACAAATGCAGACCAGGGAAGTGCATGGGAGCCATGAGGGAAGGCACCTCGGAGCTGAAAAAAGAGGGGGATGATGGAGCAGGTAGAAGCAAGAGGCAGGGGTGGGTTGGGTGCTGAAGGAGGATTAGAATGGGAGTGGTGAAAGGCAAGGAAAAGGCTTTGGGAAGATCACATGGTCTGTGCATTCCAAGTCATTTATGCATGCACCCTATCACGTCATGCATGCGTGTGAGGTCTATGCAGAGCCTGGTCTCAATGGTCTTGAATCCCACACTACGTAATCAAGACACCACTCCACAAAGCATGTAAAAGCCACACCTCATTAAAATAATTAATGCCAGGCTTCTTGCACTGCACAGAACTGGAGTGGGAGCAAGTCATCCTTGATCCAGAAAGAATAACTTAAGAAGAGAAGTTGTCCGTAGGAAGATAAAGTGAATGTGGCCTTTATTGCTAGGGGGTGGAGAATAAGATGGAGACATCCTGCTATATCTATACAAGTTGTTGATGAGACCACCTGGAACTCTCTTTACTGTTTTTATCTCATTTAAAAAGGGATATATATTTGCATTCTATCCACTCAATTCATAGAATGTTCCTTCAGTTGATTCCTTTGATTAAGAGGTTGTATGAGAAATAATTGAGCATGTTGGGCCTATACGTTTCAAGGAAAGGGAGGTAACTTTATTTAAACACTCTCAGTGGTCTTGATGAAGTGGGTGCTGAGAGGAATTTACCTTTTGGGTGTCAATCAAGAATTAAGGGACATGATTTCAGAATACACTTAGTTATTTGAAACGGAAAGCAGTCTCTTTGGAATTAATTACTCACAGAACTCAGAGCTAAGTTATTGACGATATTCAAGGACTGACAATTTTTTGGCGCATGGAGTTGAAAGGCAGAAACTGGAGTTGAGGTCAAGATTTTTATTCAATAATGGGATAGAAACAAGGGACCATGCTGCCCACTCCTGCTTCTAGTCTTATGATCCAAAGATTATACAATATTTCAATGGCAAGAATGTTTATACTTCACTGAGACTAGGGTAGAACTACACATTAAGCTACTTTATTCCTCTGAACAAGCAGACGGAAGACACCAATATCATAGTTCAAATTCAACTCCATATAACTCGGCTTCAAACATTATTAAATAATGAATTTGCTGTGCTTCCTACATTGCTTCATCTTTAAACAACTTAAAACTAATTGGTAGAAACAAGAAACTGCAGATGCTGCTTTACACAAAAGGACACAATGTGCTGGAGTAACTCAGCAGGTCAAGCAGCATCTCCAGAGAACAAGATGTTTGAGATCAAGACTCTTCTTAAGGCTAATTGGCTTACTCCACCTTAACCTAACTTGGCCAAGGCCAGCTTCAGCCTATTTCTGAAACACTGTTAATGCATGAAAAGAACAACATAGAAAAAAAAGTCATTCAAGAATAACATTAGACCCAGTGATCAAATACACTCTTTTTATTAGGTTGTAAACAGATGGAAAAGCAGTGAAAACAAAAATTAGGGCCTGGAAAACTGAAGGAATGGCTTTCAAATGTCAGGGTAAAGGAAGTAGGAGATAAATATTATGGAGTATTTTCGGAAAATACCCTGTGGAATTTAGGATATAAAGACTAAGGTTACAGAGATTGTGAATAGCAAGCATATGTAGAAATTAGAATAAAAACAAGAATCTTTACACTGAGGATTTGGTAAGCAGGTTTTATATTCAATGGTTTCAATTTTGTCAATTTTTAAACACGTTCAATCTCATTCATAAATAATTAAATGGATGAATAATGTGTGAATAGCAAAAGTTACTGGAATATTAACCCATGCTAATAACCAGCAGGATGTGACAAGCATATTTTGAGAAAAAGCCTAGAAATTTCAGCAATAAAAGAGGAATGAGGAGCCAGCATTGGCACAGCAAAGGAATGCACATTGTCCCCCAATCCCATAAAGTCTTCCTGTTTACACCACTTTTTCCAACAGACACAAACACTATTTTCAACCTGCAGATAGGGTCAAGGAGAGAGCGTTCGCGTCCCGGCCCTGTTTCCACCAATCTTTCCACCACCACGCACAAGATGCACAAGACATACACAATTGTATGCAGATGCCGAGAAGTGTGTTCAGCTCTGGCTGAACAACTTCTAATCTTGTGTGTGGACTCAATAAGAAGAAGAGCCTGCAGATGTGGGTGCAATTCCCCCTGAAGTTCTCACCAATGCTGAAACGAAATTTCAGAAACCAAACCACGAGTTCCTGAGACCAATAACATCTAAATCAACTCATGAATAACAATTCAAACATGCTCCAAAATATAAGCCACTCTCTCGGTAAAGCTACAACCATCTGAAAAGTTGATTGTACAACTATAAAAGCAGTAAATTTAATCTGGCCAATTTTTTGTACCCATCCACCACCAAATCATTAGCAAATTAGAAACATTAACTTTCACTTGGGTTCCATTAAAGATTAGTCTGCTCCTTACGTTGCCCTATTTTCTGTCCATGCATGGATCAAAGATCTGATTACCAGATAAGCATGAACCCATTTCCATCAAGACAGGTTTTGAGCTTCAAATAAAATTAAATAAGGAGAGAACACAGAACCTTGTTGGGTGCATTCTACCTGGCCCAAATGAAGATTGTTGTAGTTACCGGAAGGCAATTTTATTACAAGATATCCGCTCAGCACTCCTATAATCTATTTTGGAACCGTACTTTAAAAAAAATAATCTTACCCGCCTGCCAGTAACTTTATACTGTGATTTGATTGTGGTCTCCAATAGTTGCTTAAATCTGTTTGGCAAGTTAACAGACTAAGAATAAACAATTTAATAAAACAAAAAACACCAGCAATGTAGGTGCATCTATTAAAAAATATTGATTATACCCTCCAAAATAGTTGCAATGTCATGGAGGAGATACTGTTTTACTAAATGATTATACATTCAACTCAGCAGTGGTGCAGGTGAAAGGGACTGTGTCAGTCAAACTGGTGTCAGGTATGATATTTATCTTTATGTTTGCAACTGCTTGTTTATAATGAAATCATACATGATACATCAGACTAAGCTGAAGTATGATTTTTTTTTACAAAGCAGCTTTATTTGCTCGTTTATAGAAATTAATGGAAGCCCAATTGTGCTTTCATTCAGCACCTACACAAAGCTAAATAAAGCATACTTCACACAAGCAGAAGAACAAAGCAGACCTTCAAGATCAGAATCTAAACTAGGAGACCAAATGATCTTGAAAGCCAAAATATTATGGTAATGGACAAATTATTTGAAATAAATTAATATATTATAATGCATATTATGCGTTCAATCACACAGATTAGAATAAATTATTTGTTAAGTTTTATTTGAGTTGTCCATATCATGATTCTATCCTGGGACAGTCAAAGATGTTCAGTGAGAACACCAAGTACTGTTACGGCAATGTTGATGGTTTAAACCAGGAAAAGGTTGCAAAGTCTGCGGCAGACAGTACTCTTGGACAGGGGGGGAGAGAGAGAGGTGGGGGAGAGAGAGGTAGAGGGCGGACCTGAACTCGGTGAGCAGGCGGGTCGGACGGGGCCTGCGATCAACAGAGGAATTTCAGGTTTCCCAAAGGGAGTAATGCCCCGCGCGACATTAACTACTGCCGCCATGTTCAAGCCAGTGACCGGCTGTGACCTCCGGTGACCTCCCAATCTGCAGAGCATTTTGAGAATGGGGGGGGTGGTTGGAGTGTACGGGCAGGCGGGCGGGCTGGAGTCCAGCAGTGCCTATTGTAGCGGTTCTGGCAACAGCCGGCATTCTGCTCTGTCTGCGGGGAGAGGGCGAGAGGAAGGAGAGGATGGGGGAGAGAAATAAAGGAGGGGGGGTTGGAGCGGGCGCTCACTCCAGCTACAGGCTCTGCTCGAACCCAGGCAGCAGACCCCCCACCAGGCATGGACTGGAGGGGGGCCACAGGCGGGGATAGACCTGAGGATGCCGAGCGAGGCGGCTGACGGGCGGTCGTCGAACCGGGCTTTGCCCACGGCGGCAGTCTCCGGAGATGGAGAGGGAGAGACAGAGAGGGCAGAGACAGAGAGAGGGGGGAGACAGCTGGCGGTCGTGGAGCAGCTTCTTTCGGCTGTTTTTAAAATGGCGTCTTTGAGGCGAGAGGCAGGCGCCAGCAGCCGTTATGGTCGCTGGTCAGCAGGAGGCGAGAAAATGAGTGAGTGGGGAGGGGTATATGATTTTATTTAAAAATGGGTACATAAAAAGAAAACATGTTTTGAGGAGTGCAAAATCGGATGTAAAATGAATGAGCTAGCGACATTGAAAAAATGACGGAGTTTAATGACGTAGTGCTGGCGTAGAATGGAATCAAAGGCCGAATGTGGCACCCACAAGACAGCCAGGCAGAAACACACACAGCCACACACACACACAGCCACAGAGTTTTAAAGATAGACAGACAGGCAGCAGACAGACAGACAGACAGACAGACAGATATTCTTTCACAATTATGAAATGATTTTTCTTGAAGTATATTATTATTTTTTTAATAATATTTTTATTAGCAGTCTACAGTAGTATAAACCGCAGCATATGACAACATACATTTATTGTACATCTTCCATTTTAATTTTAACAAAAATGACATAAGAAAATAGAAAAAGAGCAAGAAACAGAGAGTGAAAGAGCTAGTGAATGTGTCAACCCGTAAACTACCAAAGAATGTAGTCGCAGAGTGAATATGTAAAAAATAAAAAAGACAAAAATGAAAAAAAAAGACCAAAACGTGCTGATATACCTGCTTCGTTTCTCACCACACCCATCACCCTGTCCGGAAATCGGTTTAATTCTGATGTTGTGTTGCACCATACTATGCTGGTAATGAATCAATGAAAGGAGACCACATCTTTAAAAATTGCTCTGATTTTCCTGCTAAGACGAGTCTCATATCTTCAAGATGTAGCATCTCAGACATGCTTGTGATCCACATTTTAAGAGTTGGGGTGGAAGCATTTTTCCAAAATTTAAGTATTAGTTTTTTTGCCATTATCAGGCCATAATTGAGGAAACGTCTTTGAAATATTGATAGCTCAGAGCAGGCTCCTGTTGTTCCAAAAATAATCAATTCAGTATGGGGGTCCAGGTTTGTTTTTAATAATTTTGAGAAGATTTCAAAGATTCCTTTCCAAAATTTATGTTTTATGCAAGAGGCAAAGGAATGTGTTATAGTTTCTTCTTGAGATAGATATCTATCTATCTTGAATTATATTATGTTTGTTTCTTTTGCAAATCCACTGTATTGATCCAAGCTTAGATAATGCAAAGTCTTCAATATGGAAAATAATTCACCAAAATAAAACTTCAAACATGCTACAAAATTTAAGCCACTCTCTCCCTCTAGAAAGTAATATTCGAATTTTACATTAAAAATATTAATGTAAATGCGATTCAATATCAAAATTTCAATTGAATATCCAGATTGAAATATTAACTTTGTTCATGTAACCAGTTGCATTTTATAATTCATATTCATATTTTACCCCCTTTCCCCCCCCCCCCCCCACCCCCAATTGATTAAATTTGGTGAGTTACAAATTTCACAAGGGTATTCCAGCCAAGTTTAATTTCAGTATCAGTACATTGTATAATTAATATAAAAGTACATTGTACAATAATAATATTTTATTATTAATGTTTAATGTCTTATGTGCCATTCCTAACTGTCACTATATGTAATGTTGTCACTTGCGAGCAGAGCACCAAGGCAAATTCCTTGTATGTGACTACTTGGCCAATAAACTTATTAATTAATTCATTCATTCATTGCAAGCCACCATTGCAGATAATTTAAATCTACTTAATAATCAAGTTACATCTAATTATGTCCAGCAATGCATTCTAAATACTGAATGTTCTTACAAACATTTACATTTAATGTATTCTGTTTTAAAGTTAACCATTGAGATTATTCATATCTTGCTGAAGTGTTGATAAGCTTTACAATCAAGAAACTTTATTTGTAGGAAATTGTATTGAATAGAAAGTACAGAATGGTTTTACAAGAGGTACACTGGGAGGTACTATGAGTAAGTGAACATTCAGCTATATAAATGAGCGGTATATTTAAAAAGCAAGCTAATAGAATTAAAATTAGATTTCACAAAAATAAATTAAGAATGATTATAGATATCCAATACAATCTTTTAATTCTCATTTTACTATGTAAAATGTACAGGATTAAAACCAAATTTCATTTATAATTGAAGAGAGCTGTTTCTATACTTAAGCACATTTGATTGTTTAGAAGTTTACAAATGATAGCATTAATATCATAAACTTTAATTATGAAAATAATTTACAACTTAGAAATAGGTTGGCAATCACACATGATTAATTAACCTCATTCGGGTCTGAATTGTACAGCACAGAAACGAGCCCTTCAACCCAATTCATCCACTGTAATGGCTATCGATGCTAATCCCATTTGCCTGCATCCCTCTATGCATTTCCCATCCAAGTATCTGCCAAATCTATATATATCTATAAAACTCTGTGCCTGACGACTGGCTGCCTTTCTGCCTTTTGATTCGTGCCCAATACTCGCAGATGTCCAATCGGAATGGCCGATGCTCGTAGATGTCCAATCGGAATGGCCGATGCTCTCAGATGTCCAATCGGAATGGATCATTTTACTTTCTTCCTTTGATTCACTGCCACACCAAATCCAGACGATCAATCTCCCACCTCTTTTCCATTTCGATGGAGATTTCGCTTTTCTTTCTAAGTATCCGCTCCTCATTACATTTCGTCGCCTTTAAGTACACGTTTTTAATCAAATCCTTCTCCCCCCCCCACTCACTCATTTTGTCGCCTCCTGCTGGCCGGAGACCATAACGGCTGCTGGCGCCCGCATTTCAACCTCAAGAGACGCCATTTAATTCGGCCTTTCAAGGATCGCTTCAGTTCGAGGACCATGTCTCCCGTGGGGGCTGCAGGTAGGGAACGGCTGCGTTGGGGGAGCAGACCCAACGGGTCTGCCATTGGTCTAGTGTCCTTTAAATGCTGTTATTATATCAGCTTCTATCACCTCTTCAAGCTGCTCATTCCATATAACCACTGCCTCTGTGTGAAATATTTGCTTCAGAGATCTCCTTTAAATTTCCCCCCTCTCACCTTCAACCTATGGTCTTTAGGATTCTAATGAGATAAGACTTGACTATCTACCCTATCTATGCCACTCATAATTTTATAAACCCCCAAGGTCACACTGCAGTAACCAACATTGCAATGAGCCCACCCATATCTCATTATAAATGAAGCCCTGCACTCCAGTCAATGTCCTGGTCAATCTCTCTGCAGTTGTTCAAATGCATGGCAACAAGAACTGTACACAAGACTCCAAGGCAGCTTGACCTATGCTTTATACAGCTACAACATTATAGCCATCTCTTATACTAAATGTCTCAGCTTATAACGGCAAGCATGCTGAATGCCTTCCTCACTACCCTATTCCAACCTGTGTCATCATTTTCAGGAAGCTATGAACTTGCACCCCATGGTCCCTCTGTGCCTCAATACCCCTGAGATTCCTACCATTTACTGTATATGGCCTGCTTGTGCGTGATGTCCCAAAATACATTCCCTCGCATTTGTCTGGAATAAATGCCCTCACCTTATTCGCCCTTGGTTTTCCAAATGCTGGTAGACCCTGTCCCTACGAATCTCCTGCAATTTCCTGCCACTGTCCTGTAGTTCTTCGGCTTGTACTTGCAGCCCTTATTGAGTAAAGGCACAACATTAGCTCTTCTCCAGTCTTCCAGTACATCACTTGTGGCTAAAGATGGTTCTAATATCTCTGCCAGGGCCCCTCGAATTTCTTCCCTAACTTCCCATGTCCTGTCACAGATCTCGCTCATATTCCCTGGCTATTACACATAGATTTCTATTTTGCTTCCCAAGGGGACCTATTCTTTCCCTAGATACTAAGTTTTGGGATTCTCCTTAATCAAGGCCATTTCATGCCCTCCATTTGCCCTCCTAATTTCTTAGGTTCTCTCCCACACCCCGGTATAGCCTTCAAAGGATTCATTCAAAATCAAACCAGTCATAGAAAGATAACCAATTTATTTCCAGTAGATTTGGACAAACTGTATCCATATACAGATGCACTAAAAATAACCTATTTGTTTGGAAATAATTTTTATAATTTGCCTGTGTTCCAATTTGACTCTTGATGGGTGTACACACTTGACTCTTGAAAAATAAACAATTTTAAGCATGGGAATAAACAGGCAGAAGACAAATAACAATACTGTAAATACGGTTTCCTAAAATAAACTCAAGTGTAAAGAAAACAAGTCATTATCCTACAAAACGAAAATACTATTTTATTCACCTCACCTTTGAGGTAGCATATATGGTTAATCGGTTTGAAAAGTTTAGCTTGACATCTTCTTACTTAAACATGACTAATTGCCTTTTCCACCAAACAGAAAGTGTGTTGAATTTCTGTTCACTCAACTTAACAGTAACTCTTAATTTAGAGGAGTGCTAAACTTATGCATTATTGTATTATACTTGAGTCTTCAAGTAATTGGATAAATTAATGTAAACTGTCAAAGTATTTTTGCAAAAGAACATAAAGAGTACACCGAAATCCACATGCGCAACTATCCAGTACCTGTACTAATGGTTCCAACATTAAAAAAAATACCCAAACAATCTCATTCTGCACATCTTGGTTCCATCTAAGCTGAGGTAATAAAAGCTTCTCAGTATAATGCATGTTTTGAAATCAAAATTACAAGTAACAATATCAAATATGGTTTAGCATTTTACATTACAATGAAAACATATCAGAATAGTGTAATGCCTATGGGGATAATTGTCCTGAATATACTCAGTGAAAAAGAAAAATTAAAAACACACCAGCAGAACTTAATCTGAACTATGCCAAAAGCATATGTTTAAGAGTGATTGACAAGCAAAAATCAAAAGGGATAATCCCAAACTTACTTTAAGAAACATCTTAAAGTGAAGCAACTTTACTACAAAACATGCTTCATTAATAGCGTCTGAAGAAGGGTTTCGACCCGAAACGTCGCCTATTCCTTTGCTCCATAGATGCTGCCTCACCCACTGAGTTTCTCCAGCATTTTTGTCTGCCTTCATTAATAGCTTCAATTGAATTCAGAATCTCTCAAAATTCTCTCGCAAAAATGTATTGCTGGTAGTGACCCAAATACATAACAATAAGAAATTGGATCATTTGGTTCAAACAAAATGGCACAGAAGATACCATCTCAAAGAATCTCAGTCCACTTTGTTTCAATTTCAGGTCAGGCCAAATACCAAATATGACTTTCAAAAGACATTTGGATAAATATATGGATAGGAAAGGTTTAGAGGAATATAAATGCAGGCAAGTGGGACGTATCTGGAATGCCAATGTGGTCAGTGTGGACAAGATAGCCCATAGTGCCCATCGCCATGCTCTATGATTATATCTGGTACATTATAACTGCATCACTGAAAAAGAAACATCATTTTTATATAAAACTGTAGTTATAAACACAATCTAAAACATGCCATGATTGGAGATGCACAAGCCTGATCCACTGAGTTCCTCCAGCAGTTTTTTTTCAGTTCAATTACTTCTATGGGTCGAACTTACAAAATACAAAAGTAGGTGTTTAACAAAACAAACTGATGAATTCATAGGATGTAAACACTAATTAAAACTGTTTATAGCGATTATAATACATATCTCATAATGTTTGATGAATGCAATAATTCCTACCAATAAAAGCAGTGTACCATCATACAATAATGTAGAATAATCATCAAATAGCATTGTCTTTATTTTCACATGGGTGGCCCTTTAATCTTATATGTGATTCCTGTTGGAAGTACGCCCAACCTGTTTTTAAATTACCTAGTTAACTTTTGATTGATGGAAAGACAGCATGGAAACAGGCCCATCGGCCTTACCACCAACAACTTCTCCTGAACCACCCATATTGAAGCAACAACCAAGAATACACACCAACCCCTCTACTTCCTTAGAAGGCTTAGGAAGTTCAGCATGTCCTCTACAACTCTCACCAACAGATGCACCATAGAATTCTCACCAACTTCTACAGATGCACCATTTTATCAGGATGCATCACAGCTTGGTTTGGGAATAACTCCATCTAAGACCGCAAGAAATTGCAGAGAATTGTGGGCACAGCCCAAACCATCACACAAACCAACCTCCCTTCCATTGTGTCTACCTTCTGAATTACTCAAGCATTCTGAGTTATTCTAGCATTTTGTGTCTACCTCTCTTCCATTGAATCCATTTATACCTCATGCTGCCTCGGCAAGGCCAGCAGCATAATCAAGAACGAGTCGCACCCTGGCCACTGCCTCTTCTCCCCTCTCCCATCAGCAGGGCTCTCACTTAACTTTTTTTCTCTGATGCCAGCCAGGCAACCTAGGCAGTTTTTTAGGTTGCCAAATTACAGTTTAGATGGTCATTTAAGACAGCTTGCATGACGCGTGCGATTATGTGCTCGGACGATGTGCGTAGTTACCAGTCGCAATTATGCTCAATTAAGTATTCACATATTATTTCTGCTTCAAATAAAGCCACAAACTAAACATATTCACCAATCAAGACATGATATATACCACAATGACATGCAGCAAAATTACAATACAGTATCTCAACTACTTTTACACGTTGCAATGAATGCAATTTCTATTATTTCTTTCCACTTCCAAACAAAAATGTGGTTGGATTATTCAAAGTATGATCAACCTTGGTGAGACCAAGCGCAGGCTTGCCGATCGCTTCGCAAAACTCCTCCACTCAGTTCGCAATAACCAACCTGATCTCCTGGTGGCTCAGCACTTCAACTCCCCCTCCTATTCCGAATCCGACCTTTCTGTCCTGGGCCTCATCCATGGCCAGAGTGAGGCCCACCGCAAATTGGAGGAACAGCACCTCATATTTCGCTTGGGTAATTTACACCCCGGCGGATTGAATATTGGCTTCTCGAATTTCAGATAGTCCTTACTTTCTCCCCTCCCCCCCCCCCCGATTCCCAGCTCTCCCTCTCCCTACTGTCTCCACCCTCTTCCTTTCTCCCCCCCCCCCCCCCCCCCCCGACATCAGTCTGAATAAGGGAATAAGGGTGTCGACCCGAAATGTCGCCTATTCCTTTGCTCCATAGATGCTGCCTGATTTTCTCCAGCTTTTTTGTCTACCACCCATTCACACAAGTTCTGTTATCCCACTTTCCTCACCCACTCCCTTCATATTAGGGGCAATTTTAACGAGACAGGTTAACCTACAAAGCCAATGCGTCTTTGGGATGTGGGAGGAAACCCACACGCTTGAAGGGAGAATGTGCAAATTCAACACAGACAGTGCCCGAGGACAGGATCGAACACAGATCTCTGGCGTGTGAGGCAGCAAGTCTACCAGCTGTGCCACTATATTTTGTTTTCCAACACACAAAAAATTATACGTTGATAACTTTGGTTACTAAACAAATAATCTATCCATTTGCAGTCTTAAATCTCTAAGTTACGCTATGTCCCCCTTTACAGCTACTGTATGTTTTATTTCAGTACAAGACTATGGAGCAGTACATTGGCCATAAAGTTGCTGCCTAAAAGTGCCAGAGACCCAGAATTGATCCTGAATATGGGTGCTGTCTGTATGGAGTTTGCTCCTTTTCCCTTTGATCGCATGGGTTTTCTCCAGGTGATCTTGTTTCCTTCCACATTCCAAAGGTGTCCAGGAACCTTTTTCAGTTACCCAACCCAAAATGTAATATTTTCCTTTTGTCCAGAGATTCTGTCTGATCTATTGAGTTATTCCAGCTGTTTCTGTCTATCTTCGGTTTAAACCAACACCTGCAGTTCCTTCCTACACACACACGATACTATACGATAGAACTTTATTAATCCCAGGAGGGAAATTGTGTGTGTGTGTGTATTATACACACACACACACACACATATAGTTATATATTCGTATATAAACATAGTTTTTTTTTCTTGTTTATAACATTGTTTACAGAATACTTTGTTTACATGTTGTGCTGCTACAAGTAAGGGTTTCATTGTTCTAACTGGGACATGAGAGAATAAAACTCTTGATTTACGTCGCTAATGTGTGGGATAGAACTAGTGTACGGGTAATCGGTGGTCGGCGTGGACTCGGTGGGCCGAAGGGCCTGTTTCTGCGCTGTATCCTTAAGTTAAACTAAAAACACTAAAACCAGAGGGAGTCTCTACCCGAAACGTCACCCAATTTCTTCTATCCAGAGATGCTGGCTGCTCCATGGAGCTCCTCCGCACAATTAAAGCGGAATAGTCTTCACCCTACCATAGTTGCCCAACCAGACGCAACTAAATTTAAGGAAGACAAAAATGCTGGAGAAACTCAGCAGGTGAGGCAGCATCTATGGAACAAAATGAAATAGGCGATGTTTAGGTCGAGATTCTTCTTCAGACTGATGTGGAGGTGGGGGGGGGGGGGGGGGGGCGGGAAGAAGAAAGGAAGAGGCGGAGACAGTGGGCTGTGGGAGAGCTGGAAAGTGCCAGAAGAGGGGGTGGGAAGGGACAAATTGGCCAGGGAGTTACAGAGGGAGCGGTCTCTGCGGAATGCTGAAAGGGGAGGAGATGGGAAGATGGGGCCAGTGGTGGGATCCCGTTGGAGGTGGCAAAAATGGCGGAAGATTATCTGTTGTATTTGATGGCTGGTAGGGTAGGTGAGGACAAGGGGGACTCTGCCCTTGTTACGAGTGGGGGGGGATGGGGAGTGAGAGCAGAGTTACAGGGTATAGAAGAGACACTGGTGAGAGCCTCATCTATAGTGGAAGAGGGGAACCCCTGTTCCCTAAAGAATGCGGACATCTCCGATGTCCTGGTTGGGAAGCAAGTGGTGGGAAAAGGTAGCCCTTTTTTCCCCAAGAACCCTTTTTTGCTTAAGACCACCAGTTTAAATTCCATTTGGAATATTTTTGGAGGACCAGGAAACTAAGAAGCAAGAGTTACACCAGGGAGTTACTCAAGCTCCAGGAAGTGATTCTTCGTTGGGTTTCAGCGGTCACGGCAAGGTGGCGATTGGATAGCAATGGCGGCCAGATCTCGCACAATGCAAAGGGAGGGAGAAAGTGCCCGGCGCCGACCAGTGGCCATGGCAGTGTGCATGTGCAGGGGGAGGATGTGTAGGCTGTGGCAGTGCGCATGTGCAGAGCAGCCGAGGATGTGCTGGTTGTGGCAGTGCGCTTGTGCAAGGTGGCCGGCCGTGCTGGCGTATGAGGAGCGGCTGGAGTGCAGAGACGCGGCGGCCCAGACACAGATGGCGGGCGAAGACGGAGAGTGACAGAGAGAGAGAGAGATAGAGAGGGGGGCCAAGCTGAGTAAAATGACACAGCTTTTAGGTTGCCCGGCGGGTCTTTAGGTGGCCATTGGCAACTGGGCAACCATTAATTTCGAACCCTGATTAGGCAAAAGGCATAGAAGTGTGAAAACGCACACCTCCAAAAAAGGGACAGTTTCTTCCCCGCTCTTATCGGGCAACTGAAATATCCCACCATAACCAGGGAGCTGTCCTAAACTACTATCTACCTCATTGGTGACCCTTGCACTAAACGTTATTCCCATATCGTGTATCGATGCACTGTAAATGGCTCGATTGTAATCATGTATTATCTTTCCGCTGACTGGATAGCACGCAACAAAAGCTTTTCACTGTACCTCGGTACACTTGACAATAAACTAAACTGAAACAGCCCAGAGTCGAAAATGCAAACTCCACAGACAGCAGCGGTCAGGATCTATCCCAGGTCTCTGGAGCTACAAGGCTGCAAGAATTACATTACAACAATTATACTCACACTACGTTTCCATACAAAGGGATATTTTCCTTTGGAATTCTTTTATTAATTTAGTGGGAGATGAACACTGTTGGGAAGGCCAGTATCTAACATTTATTCCTAAATGTCCATGAGGAAATGGAAGTTGGTTACCTTAAATCTATGGTGTTCCTCTGGTAATGGTCAGCATGCCTGTGCATTGGGTCAAGAGTTTTAGGATTTAGATTAAAAATGAAAGAGCAATGATCCATTTCCAATTCAGGATTTTGTGCAACGGAGTGAAATCTGCATGAGGTGGAGTTTTTTCCCCAAGCACCTGCTACACTTATTCACTAGATGATAGATGTTATAGGTTTGGTGCAAGATATCAAGTTAGTCCTGGCAATCACAATCATGGTGCGCCAATGATAGCAAAATTGAATATTAAGGTGGTAGTTAGGATTAAGGGGATTGCTTTGCCTTGAACAACATTGACTTCAAGTTTATTGGACTGACACTTATCCAAGTAACTGCAAAGTATTCCATCACTCCTGGCATGCCTTGCAAATGATGAAAAAGGATTATGATGGAAAGGATTTGAACTATCAGAGGGGGAGTCACTCACCTACATGATGCACTGCCTCTGCCATTATAGGCACCGTATTTTATGTCTGATTAAGTTTCGGATCAATAATGACCAAGCTCCACTCAATAACAAGTGGAATGAAGGTGGGAGATTCAGCCAAGGAAATGAAATTGAATGTCAAGACTCAATGGTTGTACTCTCTCTCTCATTAAAGAAATAATGTCTGACACTTATCACAAATGTCAGTTGATATTTATCAGTTTATGAAGAAATTTCATCTAGGTCTTGCTACATATATAAAGACATGAACTATGATAATATTTTGATAGCAACATATGCAATTGAACACTATGCAATTAACCTTCATTATTCAAAGCACACTTCCAACCAGTGAATTGTATTTTTAAGTTGATATCCACCAACTTCAGTTTTGCCAAGGATCCATAATGCTACACTCAGTCATACACCAACTGGATGTAAAAGGCAAACATCATCCCACACATTTAAGTGCATGTATATGGACTGAACCTATAATAGATCTGAAGCTGAGCAGTAATCAAGTTAGTTGTGAGTAAATGCTACTTTATAACAATATTAACAACACTAAATACAGTGCCCTCCATAATGTTTGGGACAAAGACCCATCGTTTATTTATTTCCCTCTGTACTCCACAATTTGAGATTTGTAATAGAAAAAAAAAAATCACATGTGGTTAAAGTGCACATTGTCAGACTTTATTAAAGGCCATTTTTATACATTTTGGTTTCACCATGTAGAAATTACAGCTGTGTTTATACATCGTCCCCCCATTTCAGGGCACCATAATATTTGGGACACATGGCTTCAAAGGCCTTTATAATTGCTCAGGTGTGTTTAATTGCCTCCTTAATGCAGGTATAAGAGAGCTCTCAGCACCTAGTCTTTCCTCCAGTCTTTCCTTCACCTTTGGAAACTTTTATTGCTGTAAATCAACGAGGACCAAAGTTGTGCCAATGAAAGTCAAAGAAGCATTATGTGATTGAGAAACAAGAATAAAACTGTTAGAGACATCAGCCAAACCTAAGGCTTACCAAAATCAACTGTTTGGAACATCATTAAGAAGAAATAAAGCACCGGTGAGCTTACTAATCGCAAAGGGACTGGCAGGCCAAGGTAAACCTCCACAGCTGATGACAGAAGAATTCTCTCTATAATAAAGAAAAATCCCCAAGCACCAGATCAGTAACACTCTTCAGGATTCAGGTGTGGATTTGTCAATGACCACTGTCCGCAGAAGACTTCATCAATAGAAATAGAGACTACACTGCAAGATGCAAACCACTGGTTAGCCACAAAAATAGGATGGCCCGGTTACAGTTTGCCAAGAAGTACTTAAAAAAGCAACCACAGTTCAGGAAAAAAGTCTTGTGCACAGATGAGACAAAGATTAACTTATATCAAAGTGATGGCAAGAGCAAAGTATGGAGGAGAGAAGGAACTGCCCAAGATCCAAAGCATACCATCTCATCTGTGAAACACGGTGGTGGGGGTGTTATGTCCTGGACATGTATGGCTGCTGAAGGTACTGGCTCACTTATCTTCATTGATGATACAACTGCCGATGGTAGTAGCATAATGAATTCTGAAGTGTATAGACACATCCTATCTGCTTAAGTTCAAACAAATACCTCAAAACTCATCGGCCAGCGGTTCATGCTACAACAAGACAATGATCCCAAACATACTGCTAAAGCAACAAAGGAGTTTTTCCAAGCTAAAAAATGTTCAATTCTTGAGTGGCCAAGCCAATCATCCGATTTGAACCCAATTGAGCATGCCTTTTACATGCTGAAGAGAAAACTGAAGGGGACTAGCCCCCAAAACAAGCAGAAGCTACAAGGTACACAAAATTGCTGGAGAAACTCAGCGGGTGCAGCAGCATCTATGGAGCGAAGAAAATAGGTGACGTTTCGATGGCTGCAATACAGGCCTGGCAGAGCATCACTAGAGAAGACACCAAACAACTGGTGATGTCCATGAATCGCAGACTTCAAGAAGTCATTGCATTCAAAGGCGATGCAACAAAATACTAAACATGACTACTTTCATTTACATGACATTGCTGTGTCCAAAACATTATGGTGCCCTGAAATGGAGGGGGACTATGTATAAATACTGCTGTAATTTCTACATGGTGAAACCAAAATGTATAAAAATGGCCTTTATTAAAACCTGACAATGTGCACTTTAACCACATGTTTAACCAGTTCACTTGCACCTCCACCAACCTACTGCATTCAATGCTCCTGACGTGGCCTCCTCTGCATTGTCGTGGCCAAGCATAGACTCGATAATAATTGGAACAGCTAGATCACCTTAGCAGAAAAGGTTGAATGCGTTAGGCTTGCAGTTTAGAAGTTTTAAATGAAACATGCAAGATCTTGAGGGATCTTGGCAAGATGGGCATGCCATGGGTTTCCTCGTGTTAGAATGTAGAACTAACATTCACTGTTTAAAACTAAAGACAGATGAGGGAAAAAATTATCTCAAATAACGCGTCTTGTAAACTCTCTTCCTCAAAATAGTAGTGAAATCAGAGTCTTCAAATAATTTCACGGCAGAAGTAGATGGACAATTGATAAGCAAGAGGGCAAAAGGTTACTACAGTGGAAGGCCTTGCACAGTTAAGGTTACAATCAGATCTCCATGATCATACGAAATGGCAGAAAGGCCGGAGAGCTCATTAGCTTTATTCTGCTCATAATTCATATACAACAGACTATTTATCTCACACGTTGGAGGAACGATGACTTCAAACACCTTGAATTTGGAACATTACTGCAAACTCCCTTAATTCCAAACATTTATTCTACTGGAAAAAACGTTTAAAATTTGAGCCAAGAAATTGAGACCTCAAGTCAGGACCACCATCTGACAATCTGCTCAAATTTTGGTTCTATCAAAGTAATATTCATGCAAGCAAAATTACAATCAATTAATTGATCTGATTAGAAAAGTACAATGTTCATGAAATAAACAAACTGAAAGTTTAACATTTTGACTGTTTGATGCATTATGAAATATCAGCTATGGTCAATTCACAGGCCATTGATGTTAAAGTTCATTTCAGTTGTCTGTTTTAAGAAATGAACTTTAACATTGATTTTAACGTATACAAAATAATTTCAGCGCAAATAAATTATGTACACTACTATTTCTGTGGGTCTCACAACAGTTCATGAACAACTGCATTCCCAGTCATGCAATGTTAACATTAACCTTCCAAACTGACCAAATAATAGTCAAGATTGGAATAATTTGTATAAAACTTGTATAAAAATGGATTGCCAAATGAAGAGCTTCCACTTGATTAAGAACGAGTAAACAGACAAAACTATATTTTACTAGATTTTCTAAATTGCAATACAATTTTACAAAAATATAACTCGAATCGCTCAACAGTTAACTCTCACGAAGTAATAAAAATGTTCCTGGTTAAATTTGCAATATTTGATCATATATTTTATGATAATTTTGAATTCTTAATTACAAGTTACAAATTATGCACAGATACTCTCTCGTGGTTATATTGTAACTTTGAATAAATTAATCTTAGATGTTTATATGACAATCAAAATGTCTGCAGAGAAGCGTTACCAACAAAGCGACAAGATATTGATCAAACTGCTATTTATTTTCACATGTCAATTGTTGGGTCCATTCATAACAACAAAATTCCATCATATTTTCAGGTCTTTAAGTTTTAATAAAATTCTGAAGCCATTAGGTTTCAAACCCTACTTCAGGTTGTGGGAAGGATAGCTGCAGATGCCAAAAAAGCAATCTCTCTTTCGTATGTGAATCCAAAATTTCCCCACGCTGCGTTATGCTTTCTACACTGTCTGATACCTTCCACTTACTGTAAAAAAAAAAATCACCAATGACTGGTATAGCCAAAAATGGCAATGGAGTTTCATCCCTTTGGATACGTTTTCAGAAATAAAATTTACTTAACCCCTGCATCATGTTACAAATCAATATGTCAACCGCCAAAACTCGCAGTGAAATAATATCATGGACTCCCAAATGAAGCTCTGACCCTCTTCTTCATCTCTAGCTGAGGGGAGGGCACAACACAATGGAGTAAACAGAACATGTTACAGCTCCTGCAAGAGCCTACGGTCTACTTTTGGGGGAGGTTTTAGCTTTCACTGTGTTTTTCTTTCAGAAAAAAAGGCTTAATCTGAGGCGACGACAGGCCGTGAATTAGTGCAAAAGGCAGCGCCTGGAGGTTTACAGCGTGTGCACCGCACTGTAATCAACCATTAAAGACACCTAATGTACCTCCTTGCCCACGGCCTGGGACCCGCTGCACTTTCTGTGCCACCCGCTGGAGAACCCCACCCCCTTCACATCTGAAAGGATGTCGGAAACATTTTCCTTTTTCGAACAAACAGTGGAGAGTTCAGGGTCGGCGCGATCGCTGTGCGAGAGGGTTTACCTTCTTTGGCCTTTACAGGTGCCGTGTTAGTCTGCAGAGCTCCCGGCGTTGGGGACGTGGAGAACTGGGACCAAGATGGCGTCCCCTCCAAACTTCCACCACTTCCACTGTTACTTTGGACACTCATCAAGCTACTTTGTGTGTGTGAGAGAGAAAAACACACACACCACACGCACACACACACTCACTCGCTCAATCACTCACGTAGAAGTGTCAGCATCGACACTGCTTCAAACCCCCCACCCCAAAGCTAAGCGATCACACAATTTTTCACCCACACACAAATAAGTCGGCTGGTACCAGATTCACGAGTCCCCAACACTGCAAAGTGTGTTAGACAGGATTAAAAGCCCCAGGCTGCTGGTTGCTGCACACACGGCGTGGTGGATGGATGGCTGGGTGTCCCTCCGGTGACAGACCATCTCTCACACACACAAATATATACACCTCTCTCTCTCTCTCTCTCTCTGCGGCGCGTCTTCCAGCCGCCCCCCCTCCCCACTCTCCCCTCTCACCGCCGTCACCTTCGCATCAGTGAGGCGTCACGCATCGTCGGTGCGAGGACTATCGCGAGGATGGTGCACCTCGGCGGCGATGCGATGGGAGGGAGGATGAAGGGAGGAGATGGGAGGGTGAAAGGATGAGAGAAGAGGGTGAATGAAAAAGGTGAAGGGAGAGGGTGAAAGGAGGGGGGTGGAGGGATGGGAGAAGAGAGTGAAGAGAGAGGAGGGGTGAAGGGAGGGGTGAGGAGAGGGAGGGAGAAGGGAGGGTGGGTGAGGTGAGGGGAAGGGAGAGTGGGCGGGTGAGAGGGAAGGGAGGAGAGGGTGGGGGAGGAGAGGAGGGTTGGCTGGAGGAGATGGGGGTTGGAGAAGAGGAGGGAGGGAGGAGATGAGGGTGGGGGGAATGAGAGGAGGGTGGAGAAAGGGAAGAGGAGGGTGGGACTAAGTGGAAGAAGGGTCAGAGGGAAAGGTGAGGGAGGGAGGAAGGCAGGTGTGAGGGGGATCGTGAGGAGGGGGGTTGTGAGGGAGGAAGGGGAGCGATCTGGTGCGAGGGAAGGGGGGTGCGAGAAAGAGAGTTGAGAAAGGGGAGATGTGAGGGACATGGAAGAGTGAGTTTAGTTTATTATCATGTTAATATCACTTATTAGTTTATCACATATCCGTTACAACTCTCCTCCCTCCCAACCACCTCCCATATTATCATGTGTACCGAGGTACAATGAATAGTTTTTGTTGTGTGCCAACCAGTCAGTGGAAAGATACATGATTACAATCGAGCCATCCATAGTGTATAGAAACAGGATAAAGGGAATAATGTTTAGTACAAGATAAAGGGGGAGCGAGGGAGGGGGAACAAGGAGAGGGTGTGAGGGAGAGAGGATGTGAGGAAGGGGGGCAGTGTTAGGGAGGGTTGGGAGTTGTAATGGAGGGGGAGGTTGTGGGGACAGGGTTGTGTGGGAGTGGGATTATGAGGGATGAGGATGTGAGGGGAGGGGTATTGTGAAGCGGGGGAAGGAGAGGGAGTGAATGAGTGAGTGAAGGGTTGCAAGTGTGATGCCCCTAAATACCAACAGCAATAATGTTGGTAGCACTGAGCAGATCATCTCAGAGGGCGACAAACACCGACAGTGCCGCCAGAGAATAATGTCGCCAACACTGACAGAAATAATGCTGACAGGAGTAATACCGCGGGGAATATTGCCGGTAATACCAAGAGGAATAATGTCGGTAATACTGATAGGAATAATGTCAGTAATAATTAGGAATAATGCTGGTAATATTGAGAGGAATAATGTCAATAATATTAAGATAAATAATGCCAGTAATACTGAGAGTATTACTGAGAGTAATACTGTTCCCAAGATGTCTTCCATGCCAGGACATCTGAGATGTCCTCATTCTTTAGGAATAAGGAGATCCCCTCTTCCATCTTTGATGAGGCCCACACACAGGTCTCCTCGGTAACCCGCAGATCCGCACTTGCTCCCCCTTCCCGCAGTCCTCACTTTCACCCTATCAACCGTCGCATACAGCACATAATCTTCCAATATTTTCACCATCTCCACTGGGATCCAACCACTAGCCACATCTTCCCCTCTTCACTTCTTTCCGCTTTCTGCAGAGATTGGGCCCGCAACTCCCTGGTTAACATCCCTTCCTACCCCAAACCACCCCCTCCCCAGGTACTTTCCCCTGCAACACCTGTCCCTATACCTCCTCCTTTGATTCCGTCCAAAGACCCAAACAATCCTTTCAGGTGAGGCAGAGGTTCGCTTGCATCTCCTCCAACTTCTACTATATCCGCTGTTCTAGGTGTGGACTCCCATGTATCGGCGATACCAAGCGTAGACTGGGCAATCGATTCGCTGAACACCTCCGCTCAGTCTGCCTTGGCCTATGTGAACTCCCTCTCCCATTCTGACCTTTCTGTCCTGGGCCTCTTCCACTATCAGAGTGAGGCCCAACGCAAATTGGAGGAACAACATCTCATATTTCGCTTGGGCAACTTATATCACAGCGGTATGAATATTGACTTCTCTAACTTCAAGTAACCTTTGCTTACCCTTTCTCTCCGTCCCTCCCCCTTCCTAGTTCTCCGACTAGTTTCACTGTCCTGATTAAATTTTACTGATTGGCATCGTCCTCAACTAACAATGAACCATTCTACATTTCCTGAGGAAGGGTCTCGACCCAAAACGTCATTTATTCCTTCGCTCCATGGATGCTGCCTCACTCGCTGAGTTTCTCCAGCATTTTTGTCTACCTTCGATTTTTCCAGCATCTGCAGTTCCTTCTTAAACATTCTACATTTCCTTGATCTGTCGTTTTCACATCTCACCCCTCCATATCTCTGGACTCCCTCTCCCCTGATTCTCAGTCTGAAGAAAGGTCTCGACCCGAAACGTCACCCATTCCTTCTCTCCAGAGATGCTGCCTGTCCCGCTGAGTTACTACAGCACTTCGTGTCTAACTTGCTGAGAGGAATAATGCCAGTAACACTTACAGCAACATTGCCAGTAATACTAAGAGGAATGTTGCCAGTGATACTGACAGGGTATAATAACACTGTGGGGAATAATGAAGATGATACAGGCAGCAATATGCCGGTGACAGGGACAACGTCGCTAACATTGGCAGCAGGGATATTGGCGGTGGCGGACGCTCTTTCAACTTTCCAAGCCACACGCCGAATGTAAACCCGCCGGGCTCAATCCCCCAGCTCCCTCCGGCCGCCCGCCCGCACTGATCTCCCATCGCCTCCCCACAACGTGAGCGACTCCCTCAGGCCGTCGCCTCAGTTAAAGGGCCCCAGCTCCCACTTTACGACAGTGTCGCGCCGAGTCGCTGCCTGTCTTTGAATGGAAAATGAAACCAAGGTGACGGGATGGCCCTGCCCACAGCTGACGTCACTCCCGCGTGACGTCCGCAAGGGGGCGGGGGAGCCCGCTCTGTGCAAGGTTGGTCCAAAGTGCTGGTGTTGGTTACTCAGCGGGTCAGGCAGCATCTCTGGAGAAAAGGATGAAGGAAGTTTCGGATCGAGACCCTTCTTCAGACTCACGGGGAGCAGTGAGAGAAGGTGATGCAGAGCTCGCGTTGAAGAGAGAGGAACTTCTTCAAAGTAGGCATGTCTTGAAATTTTGCAGTGGAACTGACCAAATGTACAGGTGGTGTGCACGTAAGGTCACTGGGTCATAGGGCTTGTCGCACGGAGCCGCTCAATCCATCTGGAGGACATCCGTAACTTCCGGTATATGTTATTAATGCAAGAAACGCGTACTTTCCTACCTGTTAAAAACCGCCAAAATTTTGAATTTTTGTGCTGTAAAAAATTGTGGAAGTCGGGGTAAGCGTGAGAGACATGTACCCAACTTCAGAATTCCAAAAGTGAAGCGAAATGAAGGTAAAGAGAAGCGAGAGCTGAAGGGACAACAGCAGCTAAAGTGCTTGGCGAACATTGGCCGTGCAGATCGAAATTGAAAATATTAAGAATTATCGCGTTTGGTCACTGCATTTCATCAACAGTAAGGCTTTATTTTTGATTTTTCTTGATTCCTTTAGCATCTAAAAAGTCTCAGAAGTGATAAATCTGGCTGTAAATTTTGCTTCAGAGGCGTTTTCTTTTTGTATGTAAAAATCCACTTGATAACCATGGGCGATTTTAAAATTTTACAGCCAGATTTATCACTTCTGAAACTTTTTAGATGCTAAAGGAATCAAGAAAAAACACAAATAATGCCTTCGTTGATGAAATGCATTGAGCGATCGGCCAATGTTCGGCAAGCACTTTGGCTGTTGTTGTCCCTTCAACTCTCGCTTCTATTTACCGTAATTTCTCCTCACTTTTTGAATTCTGAAGTAGGCTAAATGTCTCTCACGCTTATCCCGAATTCCATAAATAATTACAGTGCAAAAGTTGTCAATTTCGGCGGGTTTTAACGGGCCCGCTACGCTGGAAACAATGGTAAGTGTTTACCTGCAGTTCATCACATGTACTCCAGTTGGCGTGGCGTAGCAACAGTACGGGTTATGGGTCGTGACCCGACTGCCGTGAAACCTCTGGAGTACACACGGTGTATGTCAGGTAAGCATTTACTATGGCTGCCAGTGCAGCCGGCCCTTCTTCTGTCCCAACATCCACACTCCACACTCTGGTTCCATACTCGCAGACCCCGGTCCGTCAGTCCCCGCGGTCGCTGGGGGGGGGAGGGGGGGTCAGTTTGTTGTGTCACCCACAGCACGTGACAGTGCGGCCGCACAGAGGGAGTCGGGGCGGAGGGAGGCCGTGGTCGGACAGCGCTGACCCCAGGGTGCTGTCCCGAGGGATGCGCTCCTTCGGCCGCTTACACCTTGCTCACCAGAGCAAAGGTACTAGAGCATTTGGTTCAGAGCGCTCAGTCACCCTCCACAATTATTTACAGTACAAAAATGGATAATTTCGGCAGTTTTTAACAGGTAAGAAAGTACACGTGCTTACTTGTTAAAAAATGCCAAAATGGTAAATTTCTGCGCTGCAAATAATTGGTGAAATCGGGGTAAGCATGAGACATTTATCCTACCTCAGGATTCCAAAAGTGAGGAGAAATGACAGTAGAGAGAAGCAAAAGCTGAAGGGACAACAACAGTTAAAGTGTTTGGCAAACATTGGCCGTGCAGATATCAAGATTGAAAATATTGGGAAAATATCGCATTTGCTCACTGCATTTCATCAACAGTAAAGGCATCATTTGTGTTTTTACTTGATTCCTTTGGTATCTAAAAATTTAAAAACCCACTTGATTTTAAAATTGTGCGATTTTAAAATTTTACAGCCAGATTGATCACTTCTGAAACTTTTTGGATACCAAATGAATCAAGAAAAAACACAAATAATGCCTTACCATTGATGAAATGCAATGAGCAAACACGATAATTCCCAATATTTTCAATCTTAATAGCTGCACGGGCAATGTTCGTCAACCACTTTAGCTGTTGTTGTCCCTTCAGCTATCACTTCTCTCTACCATAATTTCTCCTTACTTTTGGAATTCTGAAGTAGGATAAATGGCTCTCACAATTACCCTGATTTCCACAATTATTTACAGCGTGAAAATTGACCATTTCGACAGTTTTTAACATGTAAGAAAGTATGGTTTTGTGTATTATGCGGTAGGCTGCCATGTCTTCCACATGGATTGAGCTGCTCCATGCGTCACGCCCTTTGACCCGATGACCTTACATGCAACCCCCCTATAGGAAGAAACTGCAGATGCTGGATTACACTGAAGATAGACACAAAATGCTGGAGCAACTCAGCGGATCAGGGAGCATTTCTGGAAAAAAGGAATAGGTGACATTTTGGGTCGAGATCCTTCTTCATCTCTGGTCAACACGAGTGGCTCTTTGGGGGAAGGAGCACAGACTTGAGTCCTTGGCTGCTGGGCATTGATAGGGACTGCCCTTAAACAACGGAAGGGGGCACATAATGGATATAAACTGCTGGAGTTACTCAACGGGTCAGGCAGCATATCTGGAGAAAAGGAGTAGGTGACGTTTCGGGTCTGAACTCTTCTTCAGACTCTCATCATCTCCCCGCGGTTCTGAAGATGGGTGCCGACCCGAAACATCACCCATTCCTTCTATCAAGAGATGCTGCCTGTCCCGCTGTGTTATGCCAGCATTTTGTGTCCACGGTAGTTCCTTCCTACACGGTGAGTATGACACTACCGATTGCACGGACACTGAGAATAAGTGAAGAGTGCCTATGCTATTTTTGTTTTGCATATTTTTTATTCTGTAAAAAGTCAGATTTTAAAATAAAAATAACATGAGTACCAAGAGTGCCTTTTTAAAAGATTACTGTGAATGCTACTGTGTGACAATTGAATATGCAGAGAATGTATGAAGAATTTTGCAGTTTTTGTTTTGTGTTATTTTTTTATTCTGAATAAAGTTTATTTTTGAAACACAAAAAAAAACCTCAGCAGGTCAATTAATTTTTTTGATGCGCTGAGTTACTCCAGCACTGTTTTATTTTGTAAATCAACATCTGCAGATCCTTGTGTCAACCATATTGGCAACTGTTAATCAAACATTTTTTTGCTTCCAATAAAATACCTTTTCTTCCATTTTCAAAAAAAGATAAACAAGCTACCCCAAATGACAATCAATGTCAATTTGGTAATGGATGTCTCTGATTAACTATGGAACAGAAAGGATCGTTGACACTTTCCATACATATTAACAACGTTTTGGGAGCAGCACAGTGTCGCAGGTGGGAGAGCCACTCTCACAGCGTCGGAGACCCGGGTTCGATCCTGACCTTGGGTGCCGTCTCATTGCACATTCTCCCTGTGATCGTATGGGTTTCCTCCCAAAGAAATGCAGGTTTGTAGTTTTATTGGCTACTGTAAATTGCCCTTGGAGTGTACAGAGAGAATGCGAAAGTGGGATAAGATAGTACTAGTGTGATCTATGTCGACGTAGACTCGAGGCTGAAGGGACTGTTTGCGTGCTGTATCTTTCAATAAATCAATTTAAACAAGATCCAACTTGGTAAATTATCGACAGAATAAAGGCACGGAATTCTGTGAACACAGCTTAGTGGTAAGAAACAACAGATCATGGTCAAAAAACAGTGCTGGAGCGGAGGAACTCCAGGCGACACTTCGGGTCCGACCCTTCTTCACACTGACAAACCAGGACGGAAAGCTGGAGGAGAGGTCGGGGTTGGGTAACACCTGGCAAGTGAAAGGTGGATACGCGAGGAGAGATGATCACCTAACCCCTCCTCTCCCACTTATCTGACAATCACTGCTCCTCACCCAAACCTCTCTCTTTTAGCTCTGTATGCCCTACTCCATAAATTTGAAGGAGGGAACTGACCCGAACTGTTGTCCATCCATTTTCCTCCACAGATGCTGCCTGAGTTCCTCCAGCACTTTGTTTTTTGCTTAAGATTCCAGCATCTGCAGCTTCTTGTGTCTTCAAAGGATCATGATCATTGGGCGCTCTCAATACAAAAATTGACAGTGTTAAATGAAATTGCAGGGCGGTACCTTCAGCAGTGTGTTATGGCTTCTTTGTTTGGACCTACCAAATCTGCCATCTCTTGCATTTAGAAGGATCAATGCATTTTAGAAGGATCAATGCAATTGTTGTATAGGAATACTACCACCTACAGATTTCTCTCCAATTCAAATACCAGTGCGACTTGGAATATATCACCGTTCATTCATTAATAGTACGTCCACATACTGTTTTCCAATCCAACATCACTGTGGGACAACTTTCACCAGACGGGTTATTACGGTTCATCAAGGTGGGTCACTGCCACCTACTCAGTTAATATAGACAATAAACACAGGCTTCACCTGGGATCCCTAACAATGTTTTTTTCTTTCATAAACTGAGTGTTTCCAGATTAAGTATTTTGGAATTGTTGATATTGCTTTGATATTTCCTTCAAGATACCTTTTGAATCCATGCTAAGTGTTCGGCCCAGATGGTGAACCTGGCCGTGTGTTACAGATCCACACAGGCTGACTGGCTGGAGCATGCAAGGACATTTTCAACCTCTCGCTCCTGCGTTCTGAGATTAAAGGGTCATGGTGACCTGCCTCAATGACTATCATCAGGTAGTATTTACATCCACCAGGAAGTCAGGTGACAGTGTGCTGATTTTCATTGGTGGGTCGATGGTGGAGAGAGTTAACAGGTTCAAATTTCTGGACGTTATCATCTCAAATGTTCTATCCTGGGGCCCACCACATGGATATAATCACAAAGAAGACAGCCCAACACCCCTACTTTCTTAAAGGTTTAAAGAGTTCCAGCACGTCACCAAATGTAATAACAAACATCTACAGATGTGCTGTACAAAGTATCCTGACTGGTTGTATCATGGCAATTACAAGACACAGAAAGCAAGAGACTGCAGAAAGTGGTGGACTCAGTCCGATTCATCATGGCCACTGCCTTCCCCTCTATCGAAAGCATCTAGGAGCTGCCCCAAGAAGGTGGCCATCTATCATCAAGGATCCTCATCTAAATGGTCACCCTCTCTTCTTGCTCCTGCTATCGGGAAGGATGTACAGAAACTTGAAGTCCCACACTACCAGTTTTAGGAACAGTTACTATTCTGCAACCATCAGGTTTTTGAACCTACCTGCACAACCCTAATCCTACCTCAGCAACAGAACTCTACCTCTTTTTCTTTTCACTACATACAGTGGCTTCATACCCTTTGAACTTGTCCACATTTTGTCACGTTACAACCACAAACGTAAATGTATTTTATTGGGATTTTATGTGATAGACCAACACAAAGTGGTGCATAATTGTGAAGTGGAATGAAAATGATACATGGTTTTCAAATTTTTTTACAAATAAAAAACTGAAAAGTGTGGCGTGCAAAAGTATTCAGCCCCCCTGAGTCAATACTTTGTAGAACCAAATTTCGCTGCAATTACAGCTGCAAGTCTTTTGGGGTATGTCTCTACCAGCTTTGCACATCTAGAGACTGAAATTTTTGCCCATTCTTCTATGCAAAATAGCTCAAGCTCAGTCAGATTGGATGGAGAGCATCTGTGAACAGCAATTTTCAAGTCTTGCCAGAGATTCTCAATTGGATTTAGGTCTGGACTTTGACTGGGCCATTCTAACACATGAATATGCTTTGATCTAAACCATTCCATTGTAGCTCTGGCTGTATGTTTAGGGTCGTTGTCCTGCTGGAAGGTGAACCTCCGCCCCAGTCTCAAGTCTTTTGCAGACTCTAACAGGTTTTCTTCCAAGATTGCCCTGTATTTGGCTCCATCCATCTTCCCATCAACTCTGACCAGCTTCTCTGTCCCTGCTGAAGAAAAGCATCCCCACAGCATGATGCTGCCACCACCATGTTTCACAGTGGGCATGGTGTGTTCAGGGTGATGTGCAGTGTTAGTTTTCCACCACACATAGCGTTTTGCATTTAGGCCCAAAACTTCAATTTTGATCTCATCTGACCAGAGCACCTTCCTCCACATGTTTGCAGTGTCCCCCACATGGCTTGTGGCAAATTACAAATGGGACTTCTTATGGCCTTTTTTTCAACAATGGCTTTCTTCTTGCCACTCTTCCATAAAGGCCCGATTTGTGGAGTGCACGACTAATAGTTGTCCTGTGGACAGATTCTCCCACCTGAGCTGTGGATCTCTGCAGCTCCTCCAGAGTTACCATGGGCCTCTTGGCTGCTTCTCTGATCAATGCTCTCCTTGCCCGGCCTGTCAGTTTAGGTGGACGGCCATGTCTTGGTAGGTTTGCAGTTGTGCCATACTCTTTCCATTTTCGGATGATGGATTGAACAGTGCTCTGTGAGATGTTCAAAGCTTGGGATATTTTTTTATAACCTAACCCTGCTTTAAACTTCTCCACAACTTTATCCCTGACCTGTCTGGTGTGTTCCTTGGGCTTCATGATGCTGTTTGTTCACTAATGTTCTCTAACAAACCTCTGAGGCCTTCACAGAACAGCTGTATTTATACTGAGATTAGATTACACACAAGTGGACTCTATTTACTAATTAGGTGACTTCTGAAGGCAATTGGTTGCACTGGATTTTATTTAGGGGTATCAGAGTAAAGGGGGCTGAATACTTTTGCACACCACACTTTTCAGTTTTTTATTTGTAAAAAAATTTGAAAACCATGTATCATTTTCCTTCCAGTTCACAATTATGAGCCACTTTGTGTTGGTCTATCACATAAAATCCCAATAAAATACATTTACGTTTGGGGTGTAACGTGACAAAATGTGGGAAAGTTTAAGTGGTATGATTACTTTTGCAAGCCACTGTATATGTAATAATGTGTATATAAATTGTGTTTGTGTGTGTTTCTATGTGCCTGTGATGCTGCTGCAAGCAAGATTTTCTTCGTACCTGTATCTCTCTGTACTTATGCCTATGACAATAAATAATTGATACAGGGATCTCAGCAACCAATTTGTCCCGTGTAAGATCCCACTACAAACAATATGATGATAACAAGAAAATCATTTCTGTAGCATTGTTAAGAAGTAAATATTGATCAGAATTACCCTGTTCTATAAAATAGTGCCTTGGAATCTTTAACATCCACCTAAGAGAGCAGACAAGAGAGAGTGACACAATGAACTACAGATGATTTTTACAAAAAAAGACAAAGTACTGGAGTAACTCAGCACTCAGACAGCATCTCTAAAGGAAAAGGATAGGTGATATTTTGGGTCAGGACCTTTCTTCGTCAGGCTAGTGATAGGTCGATACAGCTGAAGGGAGTTTTTGGTTCATCTTTGTCCAATGTTACATCCAAATTGTGCTGTTCTTGACAGCATAATACTTCCTTCGTACAACTTGAAACATGGCAAAAGGACACAAAGTGCTGGAGTAGCTCAGTGGGTCAGGCAGCATCTCTGGAGAACATGGATAGGTGACGTTTCTGGTCCGGCCCTTCTTCAGACTGATTATCAAGTTCAAGTTCAAGTGAGTTTATTGTCATGTGTCCCTGATAGGACAATGAAATTCTTGCTTTGCTTCAGCACACAGAACATAGTAGGCATTTACTACAAAAACAGATCAATGTGTCCATATATTATAATATAAATATATACACACATGAATAAATAAAATGATAAAGTGCAAATAACAGATAATTGGTTATTAATAATCAAAGTTTTGTCCGAGCCAGGCTTAATAGCCTGATGGCTGTGGGGAAGTAGCTATTCCTGAACCTGGGTGTTGCAGTCTTCAGGCCCCTGTACCTTCTACCTGAAGGTAGCAGGGAGATGAGTGTGTGGCCAGGATGGTGTGGGTCTTTGATGATACTGCCAGCCTTTTTGAGGCAGCGACTTCGATAAATCCCCTCGATGGAAGGAAGGTCAGAGCCGATGATGGACTGGGCAGTGTTTACTACAGAGAGAAAGTTGGGAGTGAGGAGCGACAGTACAAAGTGTGGGAGGTAATGTGTGCCTCAAATAGGTGCGGATCTCTGGAGCTGTTTTCTTTACATCAGAGGTAATTCTGCTATCTGACCTCTTCTTCGTTACAACAATAAAGGTGTTAAAAAGCATTTGTTGGGCCTTATTTTTGACTCTCCTGTATCTTTAAGAATCATTTTTTAAGATGAGCAGTGTGTCACAAGATCTTGATGTACATATTAAAGTTTGTGTCCCAACCGAAAGAGCCAGGAGAGCTAGCTGCCTTGCCCAGCCCTACTCAAGTATAGCAGAGTGCCAGAGTAATGTGATCCGGTGCCTTATTTAGCTGTTGTCTAATTTACAGGAGCCCATCAGTTACATTTTCACTCTGGTTCCCCTTTTTTAAAATAGATTTTGAAATAATTATTTTAAATAAGATGCATTGTAAGTAATATGTGCTTTCACAGAATGAATTTCATTGGGCAAAGTGCAAGCATTTTCCAGTAGGCGGCGCGACTCTGGTCAGCAGCGGCCTCTGCAGCCTGTCCGCGAGATGTAGTTTTTGTTATTTTATGTTGGGCCATGGGGGGGTGGGGTGGGAGTGAAACTTTTATCTCTCCCTGCTGGAGACCCGCCTTTTTGTCCCCGTTGTCCTGCTAAGCCGGGGACTCTCGTTGCCGTCGCGGAGTGGCCGAGATAGCAGAGTGCCAGCTGCTACTGCTGCAGCTGCGACTGCGGATAGTAAATGTGATCCGGCTGCCTTAGGCTGCTAGACAGCAGCACCGGGAGCGCGGATCCCTGGAGGGAGACCGCTTTTGTCTAACGGCGAATTCTCCCACGTGTTGTGGGGTTGAAGAGCTCCTGGAGCGGGGCCTGACACCACTGCCCCGCACGGCTTGGAATGGCCGCGGGACTTTGCGAGCGCACACCGGGGGCTCCAACACCAAGACCCGGTGTGCGACCTTGCACCACCCGGCGTGGCTTTAATGGCCGCGGGACAATCGCCATCGCCAGCCGGAGGCTTTGACTTTGACTCTGACATCGGGGGGGGGAGAGTGCAGTGGAGAGATAAGTTTTTTTGGCCTTCCATCACATAGCTGTGATGGATGTTTATGTAAAATGTAATTATGTTGTGTCTGGGGTCTATTTGTGTGTAATGTATGGCTGCAGAAACGGCATTTCGTTTGGACCTCCAGGGGTCCAAATGACAATTAAATTGACTCTTAATTGACTCTTGACATTAGATTTCCAAAATCCCAAAGTCAATGAATGGAATTTAAAGATTCCAGTGACTGTTCACCCTCGGTGATGTTGTAATAATATTATTAACTTGAACTCAGCAGATACCATTACCAAATAAGGTTTATGGACTTTGCTTCTGATGAGATTGGAGTCCGTTTTGATTAAAATCTGACCTGCAGTCATTACCTTTAAAAAGGTACAAATATCAAAGACAGTTTGTTTAGTTGATTAAATTAAGTCTGAAGGGTCCCGACCCAAAATGTCACCTATCCATGTTCTCCAGAGATGCTGCCTAACCCGCTCAATTACTCCAGCACTTTGTTTCTACAGTTTCTTTAATGTTGGGACTCAGAATTCAGCACAACTGGTTTGCTAGTAAATGGCTATGAATGGATTGGAATGTGTCCTGAATCAACTGGGTATGTTACGTTACACAACCCATGGAGGTAGGGTATTTAGTTATTTTAAAATTGGCATTAGAACCATTCTTTGCATTTTGAAAAGTAGTACAGGTACTCTGGAACTCGGGAAAAAACCCCCACAAACTGTTGGAAACATCCAGCATTCAACCTTGTCACAGAGACTGTTTCAGGCTCATCAGAAATTTTCATCTTGAACAGAACAGTTTAACGCAAACTAAATATTGCCTCATCTAGTACTAAGTCTGCCTTTGAGGACACAGAGATGTACGAGCAAAGTTCACTATTATCTGATGCAAATCAAACAAGGATACTACTTTGTGTAAGAATGAACTGCAGATGGTGTTTTAAACCAAAGGATACTACTTTACATGTGTTATCATGCAAGTCAATATAGGGTAGTAGAAGTCAAATGCAAAAAAAGTAGCTCAACAGAGTGACTAAGGTTCTCTTACGCTGTCCAAGCCTCTTGCTCTAAGAAAGTCCCAGCTTATATTGCGGAAGTTGAAGTCCCACTACAACAACCCTGTCGCTTTTGAAACTTTGCATAATTTATTAGTAACTCTGTTTTCTGCTGGTTTTTGGGATGCCAATGATATAATCACACCAGAATGATTGCACCTTTGTAATGTTTGAGAACTACCTATATTGCCTCAGTGAATGAATACTCACTCCAGTGTGTACTCCTCCACGTCCTTTGCATCCTTCTGCATCACAACAGAAACCCTGAAATGTTGAGCTGTCAGTCCTGTCTCTCTTGCAACCAAGTCTCTGTAACGGACACATCATGGTTCCATGCACTGATCCGGGCTCTAAATAATCCACTTTACCCACAGTACTACAGGTATTTGCATTGAAATAAACATACTTCATTCAGCCCATCAGTCTCACCATGTTCATTAACCTGTCCTTCCTGTCAGAAGTCATTAGTGAAGTTGACTTGTCCACGCGAACATAATTCGAAAACACTGTCCTGCCATTCTTAACTTACCCACAGTCTTCTACAACTCTCAACACGATGTGGTATTACACAAGAATACTGTTAAAAATCATCTCTCTTTTTGTATATTATTGTCTGAGGTTGATTTACATATTCTGACAATCAATAAAGAGTGGCGGATTGTAATCACGATTTTCTACTTCTGATAAACTGTTACATTTCATTCATTTCTGACGAAGGATCTCAATCCGAAACATCACCTGTTTAGTCTCACCATACGTTTTCAGACCTGCTGAGTTCCTTCGGCACTTTGTGTTTTGTTCAAAATTCCAGTATCTGCAGTTCCTTGTGTCTCTAAATTTCATTATGGTTTTGTTTCGGCAAAAAAACACCTCAAATTAGGAAAAGGAAGCAAATTTCTGAAATGGAGTACAAAGGGCAGCTGCACCTATACATGTACATTTGACATAAGCAATAGTAGATGGGTCCCAACATCCCAAAACATCGCCTCACCATGTCCCCCAGAGATGCTGCCTAACCCGCTGAGTTACTCCAACAGTTTGTGTCTTTTCCAGAAGATAAACACATATATATTTCACTCTTTTGGTCCAACTCTAACTCACTTGGCAACAGTTTTGTTTTACTTTAGTTTAGAGACACAGCGTGATAACAGGCCCTTCAGCCCACCGAGTCCATACTAACCAGTGATCACCCCGTTCTCTAACACTATTCTACAAACTAGGGAACATTTGCAGAAGCCAATTAACTTACAAACCTGCACGTCTTTGGAATGTGGGAAGAAACCGGAGCACCCAAGGAAAACCCATGCAGTCACAGGGAGAACATGCAAACTCTGTACAGACAGCACCCATAGTCAGGATCAAACCTGGGTCTCTGGCACTGTAAGGCAGCAACTCTACCGCTGTACCACTATGCTGCTTGTCTTAGAAGGTTTTGGTTTAAGTTCCATTGAGATAATTAGTGACAAGGAAGATGCTCTAGATTAATATATTGGGACTATCACAGTTTCTGAGGGGGATGGGATATTAAATCTACGCCACACTACCTCTCAGATGGATACAAAAGAACATTATTTGAAAATAGGCTCAGAGGGGTTTCTTTAATGGTCTGACCATTTTTAGCCCACCATCAAATTCACTGAAATCAGTTTTGAGCATTGTTTGCTGAACCTACCTCTACAAATTGACCCATTCATTCTCTCCAGGGATGCTGCCTGTCCCACTGAGTTACTCCAGCATTTTGAGTCTATCTTCGATTTAAACCAGCATCTGCAGTTCCTTCCTCTTCAAATTGACCAGTGTGTTTCAATATTATATCTACGATTACAGTTCGAAAGCAATTAATTGGCTGTAAAATTATTTGCCATTTTCTGAGTTCTTAGAATGGTGCTCTTAAACATTGAACGTAGAAAAGTAGACCTGAGGAAAAATCCCTTCTGCCCATAATGCTTGTGCCGCAAACAATGTCAGGGTAAACTAATCGCCTCTGCCTCCACAAGAGCCCTTTCACTCCATTCATTGCATGTCCATGTGCATATCTAAAAGCCTCTTATTTTACCCGATTCCACCACCACCCCTGATAGAGCATTCCAGTTAGCCATGTAAAAAAAACGTACCCCGAATATCTCCCCTAAGCTGCCACTCTTACCTTAAAATTATACCCTTTGACTTTATTCTTTGATATTTCCATCATGAGAAATTGGTTGGCTGGCTGGGGGGGGGGGGGGGGGGGGGGGGGGGGGGGGGGGGGGGGGGGGTTGTTAGATGGATGGTTGGACAAAGGCCGTAGATGAAAAGACAAAAAGCATGAGATAAGGATAGAAGAGCTACAAGCCAGAGGATGGAATATAGGTGGAAGGGGACAGATGTGGGGGGAAATGGGTGCAAATCCACAGAGTTTCCATAACTGAATTGTGGAGGGGAGTATGAACTATTATAAGATGATCTCCTACAAGATTTTCGTGAACAACTGTGCCCAACTGGATGAATGCCAGTGCCAATCACCCATCTGAGTGCATAACACCCTTTTGATTTTTCTCTGACCCAGGACTGGGGGCAGCAGGAAATCTGCTCCTGTGGGATTAAGAATTTTAAATATTACCTGAGGTCAGTGCTAATTTTAAAGACAAAAAGTTCCCAGTACACATATAAATTACAAATTAAGCTACATTTACGTACAGTGGAAACAGGCCTTTTGACCCACCGAGGAAGTGCAAACCAGCGATCACCTGGTACCCTAACCTACATATATTAGGGACAATTTTACAATTTACTAAAGTCAATAAACCTACAAACCTTTGTCTTTGGAATGTGGGAGGAAACTGGAACACCCGGAGAAAACTCACGCAGTCACAGGGAGAACGTACAAACTCCATACAGGCATCACCCATCATAGTCAGGATCGAACCCGGGTCTCTGCCACTGTAAGGCAGCAACTCTTCCTCTGCAAGACTGTGCTGGTTATATTAACAATTTTTCAACAATTTTTTACCATCAATAAATCCCCCTTCTGCTTTTATTTTGTGACCAATCAACTTCTAATTTAATAAACTAATAACTAAAAAGTATAAACCTATTTCAAATTCAAAAAAATTGAAATTCTAAGTTTTAACTTTTTAGTGGTGCAAACCATCACATCAATAATCACTGCCTTATATATGGGAGGATTCCTGAAGATGATCTCAAACATACGGTCCTTTAAATACAATTGCCATCACAATTGTGCTTTATTCCAAAAGTTAACTATCAAGATCTGCTTCGTAACATTACGTATCTCCAACAGGGAGCACTAACTCTTGATCTCACTGATGAATTGGTCATTAGCACCAGACTTTCAAAAACATCCCGAAGAATCAAGAATCAAGCATGTTTAATTGTTGAATGTACCGAAATGGACCATTGGAATTCTTACTTGCAGCAACATAACAGCCCTATGAACGCAACATACATAGATAATATGAAAAAAAAAAAATACAATCATTTAATAACCGTGACACTAATGTAGAAAATATCTGAAATCCTCGGTGCAACCAAAAATAGTTAATAGAATTTCATAGTTGGGGTTTGTCTTTACTATTAAATACAAAGCTGAAATAATTGTTACTGATCTTTTATGGAAGTGATACTAAACTCAACATGCTGACTTAAAAAATGCAACATTGAAGGCCACAAGTCTGCGCTTTGAATCATTAGAAGGAATTTTAACATGAGTTAGCAAATTGGATGCAAGTGGCTGTTACAATGGGTAAAATTCCAAGTCCCATCTCATAAATAGCTTGAAAGCACATACTTCAAGGTATTAAGAAGTGGGATAAAAGGTAGGAAAGAATCAGATCGCTTCTATTGCTGATATTTAAAATAGTTTAACGATGCTGTAAGCATTTGTCTAATCATGATTTTTTAATCTTACAATTTGGCTGTTCCAAGGCCTTGAAGCAAGGTGACAACAGCTTCAGGGAGAATGTAAGAGCCTTCAAATTTGTGGATCAGAATCAGCAATGTTTTTCCCAAGGTCACAGAGCCTCCCATCAGCACCCTTCCCATCCACCCAAGTAAAAATCTCCAGTTTGGAGATCAGATCAGCTAGATGGTTCATTCAGAAGTCTGAAAAAGGGTCCTGACCCCAAACGTCACCTATCTATTTTCTCCAGAGATGCTGCCTGACCCGCTCAGTTACTCTAGCACTTTACGTCTATCTTTGGTTCAATCAGATCTGTCCCCAAGGATCAAACCCCACACCCCCACCTCCATCACCACCTCCGTCAAATATTCCAACCTCCAATTAATTCCCTGTCCAATTTATTATTTTAAGTATGTCTTGAATGTTTGCTTTAATGTCTCTTGGTATGTTTTATGTGGGGGGTGGGGGGGGAGGGGAATTGGGAGGGAACCTTTTTCAGTCACTTACCTCAACGGAGATATGATTTTTCTCCGTGTCGCATCTCCGCCCCCCCTTTGCGGCCTGCAACGTGGAGTGGTGCGGCCTTTCCTGGATCGCCAGTGTTGGAGCTCCGAACGCGGGGCCTGTGGACTTTAACACCGTGAAGCTGCGGTCTACGGTATGAAGCGACCGACTCAGGAGCTCCATGCCGCGGAGTGTTCCGATCAATCCCGACGCCGGAGTTTCGATCATCCCGATGAGAGGGCTTGAACAGCGGACCGTCAGCATCAGCCCCGTTCAAAGGCCCCGACCACAGGTGAACAATGGAGGGAGATGACTGAACGTTATTGCCTTCCATCACAGTGAGGAATGTTGACTCCACTGTGGTGGATGTTTGTGTTAAACTTTATCTTAAGTGCTATGTGTATTTTGCTTTTTACTTAGTATGGCTGTATGGTAACTCAAATTTCACTGTACCTTAATTGGTACATGTGACAATTAAATTGAATCTTGAATCTTGATCTTAAATTGCCTTTAGTAAGTAGCAATGTTAGAATCTGAGAGGGGTTGATGGGAATAGGATGGGACTGGCATATAATTAGTATAAACAGGTGTTTGATGGGCATCGTGGACTTTATGGCCTGAAAAGCCCTTTTCCATGCTGTATCATTCCAAGAGTGAGATATGAGGGAGGTCTGGGCCACATGATGGATGACTCTTGAGGTAAAGGTATTCAACCTCGGCACGTGGAATGTGCGAACCTTGCTGGATAACACCAAGGCAGATAGACTAGAAAGAAGAACTGCACCAGTCGCCAAAGAACTAGCTCGCTACAATGTGGACATAACAGCACTCAGCGAAACGTGCCTAGGAGACAAGGGCCAGCTTACAGAACGTGGTGGTGAATACACCTTCTTCTGGAGCAGTCGCAGCAGCACTGAATGGCGAGAGGCAGGCGTGGGATTCGCCATCAAATCCATGCTCCCAGGGGGCATCAATGATCGCCTGATGACACTTCAGCTCCCACTTGGAAACAAAAAGAATGCAATGCTGATCCGTTCATATGCCCTTACAATGGCCAACCCAGATGACATCAAGGATAAGTTCTATGAAGAACTTGATGCCCTCATTGCAACAGTCCCACAGTCAGAGAAGCTAAATGTCCATGGGGACTTCAATGTCAGAGTAGGGACAGATCACTCGAACTGGGAATGAATCATAAGAAGAGATGACACTGGCAAGTGTAACAGCAATGGCCTTCTACTCCTCAAGATGTGCGCTACTTTTGACCTTTTGACCAACACTCTGTTCCGCCTCCCTACTCGTAACAAGACATCTTAGCACTGAATGACTATGTCATCATCAGGAAGAGGGACAGGTGGGATGTGAGTGATAAAAGCCATGCGTGGTGCCGACCGCTGCACTGATCATCGCTTGATTGTGTCCAAGTTCAAACTTTGCTTCCTACCTGTGAGAAGACCCCAAGGTCAGAAGACTGCAAAGAGGCTCAATTTCTCCAAGCTGAAAAGTAGCAAAGTTGCAGAAGAATTCTCCAAGGACCTGGATGGCAGGCTGCCAGACACACTTTGGGATGACCACGACAGCATAGAAGAATGGTGGGCGGCACTCAGAGATGCAGTCTACTTTACTGCCTTCGAACACCTTGGACCAGCAACCCGTAGAAACCATGACTGGTTCGATGTGAACGACGAGGAGATACAGGCACTGCTGTCAGAGAAACACCAACTTTTCAGAGCGCACCAAAACGATCCTACATCGCAAGCGAAGAAAGAAGCCTTTGCTTGCACAAGACGAAAAGTGCAGAAGAACCTCCGTGAGATGCAGGATGCCTGGCTTAGCAAAAGCCCGTTGATATCTAGGGCAACGCAGATAGTCAAGACACTAAGCATTTCTATGACGCTCTGAAGGCTGTGTATAGACCCCAGTCCTTTGGCTCCTCTCCCCTCCTCAGTGCAGATGGGACCCAGCTGGTTGACAGAGAAGAATCAGATTCTGGAAAGATGGGCTGAACACTTCAACCAGATCCTCAACCGCCCTGCCGTGATTAACGCTGAGGCCATTGCCTGCCTGCCTGCCTCAGGTGAAGATCAAGCAGGACCTTGACAACCTGCCTACAGAAGAAGAAATCAGAAAGGCTATCAAACAACAGGACCAGATTCAATCCCTGCTGAAGTGTACAAAGCAGGAGGCCCAGTCATGATGCAGAAGCTGAATGAGCTATTCCAGTCCATGTGGAATGAAGGGAAGGTCCCACATCAGCTGAAAGATGCCAGCATAATCCACATCTACAAGAGGAAAGGCAACCGCCAATCTTGTGATAATCACCGAGGTATCTCCCTCCTGTCTGTAGATAGTACGTACAGCTAGTGCTCTCTGTAAAAAGTACAGTATGAATAAAATGAAGTAAAGTTACGGTGTGTCGCTAGCACTTCTTTACATGGTGTCAGAAGTGGGATACGAACCCACGCCTCCAATTGGAGCACCTTTGCTGGGCGCATCCCCCGGGAGCAGTGCCGGACTACGAGGGTCATGGCGGGGTCGTGTTCCGCCGATGGCTGGTAACGCTGGCAAAGTTAATGTCCTGATCAGTCGGTGACACCGCCGAGGTGACAGCTTCGGCTAAATGGCAGGCATGCATGGCCTCGTTAAAAGACAGGTCGGGCTTGCGCAAAGGTTCAGCCCTGAGCTTTTCATCGCGGAGACCGTAAACCAGAAGGTCCCTGGTCAGCTTCTCGGGGGTCAGCGTGTCAAGGCGGCGCCGCCTGGCCCTCCAGGAACAGCACTACGCACAGATCGAGAAGGAGTTACTGGCCGTGGTGTTTGCCTGCTCCAAATTCAAGGACTACATTCTAGGCAACACCTTTACCATCGAAACTGATCACTTGTCACCATCCTCAACAAATCGATCCATGTTGCATCAACCCCAAAGACCTAAACCTTGCCATCAAACGCCCGCACCACCCCATGAGAACAGTAGAGGACGTCGCTGCACAGGTTGGTCTGGCCACAATCTTTTCTGTCCTTGATGCCAAGAGCTCCTTCTGGTAGATACCGCTTGATGAGCAGTCCTACGACCTGACAACTTTCAGCACCCCCTTCGGCAGATTTAAGTTCCTCCAAATGCCATTCGGAATCAACTCTGCCAGCGAGGTGTTCCAACGGACAATGGAGCAGCTGTTTGCCGGTCTACCGTGTGCCATCATCGTTGACGACATCCTGGTCTACGGCAAGGATGTCGCTGAGCACGACTTCAACCTCCACCAAGTCCTAGACCGGGCCCGGAAGATCAACTTGAAACTGAACCACAAGAAGTGCCAGTTCCGCGTCCCGGAGGTCACATATGTTGGACATGTAATCACAGCCTCGGGGCTGAAACCCAACCCGCAGAAAAACGGCTGCTATCTCCGGGATGTCATCACCTACTGATGTGCCCAGCCTGCAGTCGGACAACGGCAGCCAATCCACTAGCTCCGAGTTTAGGGCTTTCGCTACCAGCTGGAACTTCCGCCACTTCACCAGCAGCCCTGAGTACCCTCAAAGCAACGGTCTGGCCGAGCGCGCCGTCCGCAGTGCAAAGAACTTGCTGGAACAATGTCGCTTGTCTAACTCCGATTTCTTCCTAGCCCTCCTTAACCTTCGCAACATATCCCGTGACCCTGCAATGGGCTCCCCTGCTCAGCGGCTCATGTCTCGCACTACCAGACCCCCGATCCCGGTGGCCCAGCACTCACTCATCCCCTCTGCTGTTCAGGTGCGCATTGCCCTTAAGCGCGATGTTCAGAAGCGCTCCCATGACAAGTCCTGCCGCCCCCTGCCGCGCCTTTTCCCCGGTCAGGTCGTCCGCATGCAGACCCCCTCCGGTCACTCCAGGCTCGCTACTGTCGTCGCCTCTGCTGGGTCGTCTAGGTCCTATCTCGTCGACCATGCAGGAACCGTCTACCGCCGGTCCCGCCAACACCTGCGGCTCATCAACGAGCCACGACCGCCTCCCGCGGATCCTTTTGCTCCCCCACTGCAATTTCAGCCTCTGGGCGATGCTCTGCCCGCCGCCCCTCGCATGCCACGGTCTCTACCCTCTCAGCTCTATCAGTCCATTCCTCCTCCGGCTCGTCCTCCCTCGCCTGCCCGCGCACTGCCCGATGCTGACCCTGCATCCCCTCCTGCCTTTCTGCCCTTGTCTTCTTCGTCCCTTCCCAGCTCCCCCGTTCCAGTTCGGCCGGCTGCACCTGTTCCACTTCTTCCTGCAGGGAGGGAAGATGGCGAGATGCGAACCCGGTCGGGACGTGTTGTCAAGCCGCCTGTCCGCTATGGCGACTTTGTATAACCGTTTCTAGTGCATGAGACGTGGTCGCCCTGTCACTACTTTGTTTGCCTTTCGTTTCCAAGGGGAAGGATGTAGATGAGAGATGCATGTGCTTTTAATATAGTTACCTCATCACTACTAACCACTCCCCATATCACAAGTATAATTACAACCTCCCCACCCACATATCGCTCTCTAGTTTCCGTGACAGACCACGTACAGCTAGTGCTCTTTGTATAAAATACAGTATGAATAAAATGAAGTAAAGTTACAGTGTGTCGCTAGCACTTCTTTACACTGTCCGTAACAGGGAAGGTACTGGCTCGCGTTCTGCTCAACAGACTTCTCCAACACCTTGAGCAGGGTCTCCTCCCAGAAAGCCAGTGTGGCTTCCGTGCAGAGCGTGGAACTGTAGACATGATATTTGCTGCACGTCAGATCCAGGAAAAATGCCAAGAGCAGCACAGTGACCGCTTTGTGACCTTTGTTGATCTTACCAAGGCCTTCGATACCATCGGAAGAGATGCCTTGTGGAAGATAATGGAGACGTTTGGCTGGCCCAGCAGGTTCATCACTAATGTCCGGCAGTTCACAATGGCATGATGATGAAAGTATTGGATGATGGAGACGAGTCGGAAGCCTTCCTAGTGACAAACGGCGTGAAGCAAGACTGCGTTCTTGCCCCTACACCATTTAGCATGGTCTTCTCCGTCATGCTGACTGATGCTTTCTGTGACATTCGGGATGGTATACACGTCAAGTACAGGACTGACGGTGGGTTATTCAACCTCAGGTTGTTACAAAGGTGAAGGAGACCGTCATCAGAGACTTCTTATTCGCTGATGATTGCGCCCTCAACGCCAGCACAGAGCAGAAGATGCAGCACGAAATGGACTGCCTCTCACGAGCCTGCGACAACTTCGGGCTCACCATCAGCACTAAAAAGACTGAAGTTATGTCCCAGCCTGCACCTGGAAAGCCCCATCCAGAGCCACACATCACAGTAAAGGGGCAGAACCTACTGGCAGTCGACAACTTCACCTATCTCAGCTGCACACTCTCACGAGCAGTGAACATAGATGCAGAGCTCAACAACAGGATCTCCAAGGCCAACGCTGCCTTGTGAAAATGTTTGGGAGAGGAAAGGACTCAGCGTTCCCACCAAGATGAAGGTCTACCGTGCAGTAGTTCTCACTACCCTCCTCTATGTCTGTGAGACCTGGACTGTCTACAGCAGACACGCTAATCAGCTCAACCACTTTCACTTAAGCTGTCTCACCATACTCCTCCACATTAGGTGGCAGGACAAAATCCCGGACACGGAAGTCCTGCAACGGGCCGGCATCTACACCCTACTTCAGAAAGTTGGGGGGCAGAAGAAATGCTTCAAAGATTGCCTCAAAGTGTCCCTCAAAGACCTTAGCATCAATCTCAATACTTGGGAGTTGCTTGCTTTGGGCTGCCCAACTTGGCGAAGCAAGAGGAGCGTGTGCAGCTGAGAAGAAGCACACCGCAGAAGCTCAGTGGAAACACGCCGCACGCAAAGCTCGAGCCACTTCAACTTCTACTGCAGTACCCACCCAACTGGGTTCCACATGCGGGCGAGCCTTCTGGGCCCGGATCGGTCTCACCAGTCACCTCCGAACACACAAACAAAAACACTGAAGCCATGGTCTACTTCGACTATGAAGGACGAACAACAACATCACTCCATGACTGAGATACGAGGGAGGTTTCGGCCACATGATGGATGAATCTTGACTTTTGCAAGGTATTCATTATTGTATCAACTGAGCCTCCTCAGTTTCACCTGCAGCCTCCGATTATTCATTTGTGAATTGGTGAACCGAAGGGCCTATTCTTGTGCTGTACGATTCTACTTTCTATGGATTCACTGTCAGTGGATGGTATTTCAACAATGCTTGGTTTCCTGCGATGCAAACAATTTGAAGGTGTGATCATGGATATTTTCTGGGTGGCCGTTTCAAAAGGCTAAATCTCACACTGTTTTGTCTCCTGTTTTGTCAGGCTAAGCATTCATCATTGGTTTCTGGGGAGCTTTGGGGTTAAACAGTTGACTGACACAACATTGAAAAATAAACTATATTGGTTCAGCAGGAAATCCTGGATAGTAGATCAAAAAATATATTGAGAGCAAAGTTCATTTTGGGTGGTACTCACATGTGCAACATGAGCAAATTGATTTCAGTTTCATTTCCACTCAATTCATCTTTGTCACCAGTGTAAATGCCGACGGTTTGAACCCTTATATTTGTGATTGGCTGTATAGATGTATTGTTGAGCATGATGGAAACACGACTGCTTACCCAGCATGCACAGTATGCAGGTCTGAGAATAAAGTATGTCTAAAACTAAAAACAAGGAATACATTGGCACAGTGTTCTTCGCAGTGAAATATAATAACCTACTAGAACATAACACCAAAATGTAAAATTAATGGCGTCATGTTCAAGCCTCAACCTTCCCACACACTGACCGATAAGTAATTCCTGGAAATTAGTGGATGTAGGCAAGACATTTCATCAAGGAGAAGGACATAGAGGATAGTGAGATCAGTGTGGGATATTCTAATGATGCCTGGGCACTATGAAATCAGGAGGGAGGCGTCATTGTGACTATTGAAAAGCATTAAGGTAGATAAATCCCCAGCACCTCATGAGATCCATCTCAGGCTATTTAGTTCAGTTTAGAGATACAGCGTGGAAACAGGCCCTTCGGACCACCGAGTCTGCACAGACCAGCGATCCCCACACACTAACACTATCCTATGCACACTAGGGACAATTTACACTTATACTAATACAATTACCTTGCAAACCTGTACTTCTTTGGAGTGTGGGAGGAAACCGAAGATCTTGGAGGAAACCCAAGTGGTCACAGGGAGAACATACAAACTCAGTACAGGCAGCTCCCGTAGTCAGGATCGAACCCTGGTGCCTGGCGCTGCAAGCACTGCAAGGCAGCAACTCTAATGTTGCATCACCGTGCAGTGTTATTGAGAGGAGAATGCACAAGCGTTGACGAAAATCTTCGTATCCTTGCCAGACACAGATAATGTCCTGGAGGAGAGGAGCAAAGTGAATGTTGTTCTTTCTTTAAAGGGGGGAAGTTGAGCTAATTCAGGAAATTATAGGCTGGTGACTCTCATGCCAGTGGGAGAGAAGATGTTGCACAGGATTCTTTGGGATAATATTTACTCACATTTGTAAGAAAATGAGATAATTAGGGTCAGTCGGCATGGCTTTTCCACAGTAGGTCATACCATACTAACTTGATTGAGTTTTATGATGAGTTTAAGGTGATTGAAGAGGGTAGTGGATGTTGTCTACATGGATATCAGTAAGGCAATTGATAAAGTCCATCATAGCAGGGTGCTCCAGAAGATTAAGATGCATGGGATATCCATGATGACTTTGTAGTTGGGACTCAGAACTGGCTTAATCTGCCATAGAAGATAGAGCATAGCTGTATCATTGAGGTTCATTCTGATGATATTGAGGCAGTTTTTTGTTGGGAGGGTTGAATCAAAGTGGCCACGGGTATACTGTAGCTAGCAAGTTAGTTTTTACAATAACGGCACAGTGGTAGAGTAGCTCCTTAGAGCGCCAGAGACTCGTGTTAGATCCTGACTAGGGGTGCTGTCTGTTGGGGTTTGTAGGTTGTGACCGCATAGGTTTTTTTTCGGGTGCTCTGGTTTCCTCCCACATTCCAAAGACGTGCAAGTTTGTAGGTTAATTGGCTTCTGCAAATTGTCGCTAGTGTGTAGGTGATCACACCCTGTCATGACATTTCTTCCATTGCAGAGAAAGTGCTGATAAATAAACGGCAAGACTGCAATGATGTAGATTGGGAAATTGGGAATAAGAGGTCTGCTCAATATTCACATAACAGTGTGAAAGATGTTGTTCTTCCATCTAGTGGTTCATGCTTTCAAGCTTTTGTTTCTACTACCCAACAGTAGAGGGGAGAAGAAAGACTGACCATGGTGTAAGTCGTCCTTGATTTTGTTGGCTGCTTTCCCGAGGTAGAGAGATTTGATGGGATGGAGGGTGAATTGTTGATGTTATTTATACCCAGGAACATGAAGCTCTCAACCATCTCCATTTCAGCACCACTGGACTGGAGTGTGTACTCCATCCCGCTTCCTGCTGCTGATGACTAGTTCCTTCATTTTGGTGACATTGAGGTAGGGTTTTCAAGATGCACAGCACCATTGTTTTCTTAACCATCTAACAGAAACCAGAAGTAAAATAAAAGTGAAACATGCCACTTATAGCCCTGTGCATGCATTCTTGATTCTGAGACTAAGATGCAGACCCAGCAGATCAAAACATAATGCATCACTATAAATAATCAATGCTGAGAAAGTAGCTTTGTTAATGCCTCTGGTTAAAAGTATTCCATGCATCAATTGCTAAAGGGGCATTGTGGAGAACATAATCCAGAGGCATAGTCTGAAATGGCAAAACTTGTGTATATGGCTAAAAGAAAAAGAGGTATCAGACTGATGAATAATATTTTAGTAAACCTGAAAACATGTTTAGTAATTTGAATAAACTCTTCTTCCCTTCATATGAACCCAAGGAAATACATGCAAATCTGATGCCACATGCCACATAATAACAAATGGCACAGTCAAATGGATACAGGCAGCCATTTCATGGTGAAATTTGTAATGCCTTGTAGCAGCTAGGATAAAATAAATAGTGTGTGCATATGTCCCTGTTTGATGCAATATTGAGATACACAAAGCAGAAAATGTTAAGATGAATTTGCTGCACATATGTGGATTTGATACATGGTTATTATTGCTGCATTGTTACTGTAAAATTAATTGATATTGAACAATATTTAAGATACAGACTGACAAAGTATAATAATATGGCTGAAAAAAAACCAGTAGTGATAATTAATAACAATACTAGTAATAATCTAGAAAATAATATTACTAATATAGTAATAACATTACTATTAATAGTACATGAGTAATAGTAATAATAGTAATAATATGAAAGAAACACTAGTAATAGTGAATCTGAAACAATGCTGCCAAACCAGAAAATGTGAAAATCTATCATCAACAGATGAGAAAACTTTAAAGCTGTTTAATTACATGACCTTGTGTTGATTCTTAAAAGTTAGAAGCTTCAAAATAACTTGTATTTTTAGGTAAGAACATTCAACCAAACAGAATATTTTGTGGAAACATGGCCAGATACATCCTTTGCAACATCAGGATCAGGTTGAAGTTCAACACATGGTAATATTTTATGTCTGTGTACCCACAGTCTAAGCACGGCTTGTTGCATCCACACAGCAAGGTAGCCAATTGGCTACTTTGGATCTACCAGCGGACACAATCCATTTACGATCTCAGATGAAATGCAAATGACTGCCGCACTGTTAGAGGTCTTGCCTTGAACTGCTGCAGTCCTTCTGATAACATACTATGCTGTTAGATAAGGAGTTCCAGGAATTCAGCGCAGTGACATGAAAGCAAGGAGACACATTTTCCATTTATGATGATGTATGTCTTGGAGTGGGGGAAGGATGACAACATATGATTTTACTGAAAAGCATTCAAACGGTTTTCACTGTATCTTGGAATGTGTGACAATAATAACTCACTAACCCAACACATGTTTGTGGTATTCCCATGCACCTGTTGCCCTAGTCCCTGTTGGTGGTAGGGGCCACAAATGTTCCTCTCTGAGTAACCCTGGCAAGTAAATGCAATCTGGCAATGGTGGTAAATGGAATGAAAGTCTTGATGGAGTGTCAATCAAGTGGACGACTTTTTCCTGCTAGCTATGGAGTTTCTTAGACACCAACAAACAGAGAGTATTCTATCGCACTCCTGATGTGCCATGTAGATGGTGGAAAGTCTCTGATCTGCACTTGTGGAAACAACGGAGCAAAGAAGACTGAGAGCATTTGTGACAGGGGTGTGCTAAATTAGTTTAACTAGGATACATAGAGAGAAACTGTCCCTATTATCACATGACTTAATAAACAGAGGAAACAAAGTTGTGGGTGAAAGAATCAGGGTTTTATGACTGAAGCAGATTTAATCAGCTTTCAAAAGGGATGGGCAAGTTATTTGCAGGGTATGGGGGAAAGGAAGGAGAGGAGAGTACGGACTGGATGGATTGCTCTGAAGGAACAGATATAAATTTACAGAAATTTATACAGAATTTTTTTTAATAGAAATTTGCAGAAATCAGCCATTTCACCTATAATTTGCACAATTCGTGAGGTTCAGTTTCTTTTAATATTTCTGGTAGTTCTATTTTTGGATGCTCCATTGTTACCCTTTATGGAAGTGAGCTATCTCCTAATTGAAGATCTCTCTGCACATTAAATGCTTTATCTACTAATGTTTTTATACAAATTTCCATAGGTCAGATCCATTTTAAACCCTGTAGTGGGCATTTTCCAGTTGAATACATTATTTTTGCTGTAACTACTTTACATTTATTAATATTACTATTTCCCAAATTCTCAGAGAAACATGCTTCAGTTTCCCCAATTCATTCTCCAAATCGCGATCATTTTTCTTATTGGGCTGGAAATATCTGATTAAAGTCCCTTCTACAAACATTACGAGTGCTTCTCCATTCTGCTATTAACATTATTATTTCCCCGTAGAACATCCAAAAGCCGCTTAAACCCCACCATTGTATCCGCCTCCACCACCATCCCTGGCAGGTTATTCGAATCACCCATCAGCCTATCGTGCCCTGCACATCTCCTTTAACTTTGCTCCTTTCACCCTAAATTTATGTCCTCTCATACTTGATATATCCATCTTGGGAAAAAGGTTTTGACTGCCTACCCTAAGCTCTCATTATTTTATATACTTCTATCAGACCTCCCCTCTGATGCTCCAAAGAAAACAATCCAAGTCTGTTCAACCTTTGCCTGTAGCTAATAGCCACTATTCCAGGCATCAATCTGGTAAACCTCCTCTGCACCCTTTCCATAGCCTCCACCTTCTTCTTGTATTGAGGTGACCAGAACTGCATGCAATACTCCAAATAAACCATTATTTCCCCAGTCTAAATGTTTGGCAACATTTGGTACTTTCAAGTCATCCTATTATTTGAAAATTATTTCCAAAATGCATATTATTTGTTCTTGTATTTACTTAAAATATTCAGTGATGTAGAGCATAAAATATAGAACTGTGCAGCAGAGAAATTGGCTGTTCAGACCATGATGACTGTGCCGAACATGGTGCCAAATTAAACTAGTTCCTTCTGCCAGATGATGATCTATGTCTCTTCATCCTTGCATATTCATGTCCCTATCTAAATGCCAGTATCATTTCTGCTTTTATCACCATGCTCTGGCAACATGTTCTGGACACTGATTTATAAACAAAGTTATTACTTTCTGCGATTATCCTTGCTAATGCATGAGATGTTTGACTGTTGAATGAGCGTCTATCCTTGCTGACCAATTATAGAGCAGCAATTAAGCAGCCTCAGACTAGATGCTTAACTCCCTTTATAGTTTGACTTTGACATGGGGAAGAAAATACAGGAAGCAGAAGGTTGAGTTAACATCTCTTGCCACTGAAGAAGAAATACTTCAGATTCAGCAAAATATCTTGGTCATATGCCAGACATCAAATTTTATAAGAATGGTCAACTCAGCTGACAGGAAGCTATTAGTTTAACTACTAAATATTTTGTTTTCTGGAGAAATAGCCTGAATTCTGTAAACAACTATTATTATGCCATGCAGCTGAGAGTAATTTGGGGATTTCATAGTTTAAGGTTGGAATCCTTAAGTTACTGTTAGTGTTTCACCCATTATCTAAAGGTCTCCCCTCAACCTTTGCCATTTCACAGAAAACAATCCAAGTCTGTCCAACCTTCCCTTGTACCTAATTCCCACAAACAATCCACCCCCTCCCTGTGCCCCATTTGGACTCACATATTTCTCTCCTCACCCCATACTCCTACCACTTATATTTATTCCTCGGGCTTCACTAATCACATGCCTTTTGACACTTTCTGCCTTTTCATCGCTGGTCTTTGTCCAATCATCTGCCAATAAACCTCCCTCACCTGTATCCACCTAACACTCACCAGGCTATCACCTGACCTTCCTCTCTTCCAGCTCCCCCCCCCTCCCCCACCCAACCACAATCAGTCTGAAGAAAGGTCCCAACCAGAAACATCACCCATCTTCATTCTCCAGCTTTGCAGCCTGATCTGCTGAGTTACTCCAGCACATTGTGTCTTTTCTTGTAAATCAGCATCTGCACTTCCTTATATCTCCTCCAAAGGCAGCTGTGTTTGCAGCTTTCTCCAAGTGAATCAAAACAAATCAGTTCAATTGATGTGAATTTAAAATACCGAAGAACTGGTCGCACTGTAAAATATCTTATTATGCTGCAAAGTCCAAGTTGAACAAAGTCCAACTTTTGGTATGCAAAATCTCTGCCCAAGAGTATCTAATTTGATGAAAATGAATTATACGGCCAATACACATACACATTGCTCTCAAAATATAAAAAGGTTCAAACATTTATGATTTTCAGTCTAACATTCATGTGCCTATGTTTCATATTTTTTAATTTAATACTGTGTAAAATGTTTACCAATTAAAAATTGTACTTACTCCTCAAATGTGATTGCTGGATGCCAGGAATTTTCTTGAATCCAACATTTGGAATGGGAAGTATCTGGAAAGAGGATGTCCCCATCACAGAATTAACTAAAAAGTAGGCAAATCTCTTTAAGATAATTGGAAAGTAGCATTGTTTAACCCCAGACTGCAAATTCGGAGGGAATAAAGAAGTTATATTATAACAGAGATGTTTTTTGTTTAATTACATGAATTCAACTTAAATTTAGTTTTGGACAAATGCCATCCAATAAATTACAGCATGGGTGTAATTCTTCTGTAATATGGTACGATCTAACTGTTGTGTTGTCTGCAGTGAGAGTCTCCTTGCCAAATATCTTAATTCTAAGTATTAATTGTTCTAGTGAATTAAGCAATTGAATTTGATCCCAAATTTCAATTTAGAACTTGGCTTCTGCTTAAGGTATAATTTCAGACTCAAGTGCATTGCAAGATAATATTTGTTCACTTTAATTTGAAAGTTTGCAAAAATTATTTACTTTAACTTTGACAATTTCATTATGAACACATGATCTGAAAATATGAAGGCTGGTTGACTTGAAACAAGAGGCAAAATCTAAGATGGTGACCTGTGTGAACATACCAAAGTATTCCTCAAATGTCATGAAATTCAATCTAACATTAACGTATGTCATTAACTTGTATTTTATATTTTTGTTATTGAAGTTGGATGAAGTTTAGTTTATTGCCGTATGTGTAAGTACAGTAAGGTATAATAAAAAATCTTGCTTGCAGCAGCATCACAGGGACATAGACTCAGACAGCATACAAAAACATAATTTTGGCATAAATTCTATAATGAAAAGAAAGACTGTGCAGACGGTATTTTAAGGATGCTTCCATTATCTTGTCAGACATCAATAGAATTAAAGTATGTGACTACAATAAATACGTGAGCCCAGACAATGAAAAAATCATGAGAGGAATAGATAGGGTACAGAATCATTTATCCCGAGTAGAGGACATTTAAAACAGAGGGCATATGTTTAAGGTGCAAAGGGAAAGATTGAATGAGAACTTGGGGGGGAACAAATTTTTCATACGAGCGTAGTGGGTAGATGGAACAAGCTGCCAGAGGAGGTAATATAATAGTATTGAAAAGACATTTGGACAGGTACATGGATAGGAAAGGTTTAGAGGGATATGGGCCAAATGTGAGCAGGTGGGACTAGCGTAGATGGAGCATCTTGGTCGACATGGGCAAGTTGAGCTGAAGTGCCTATGGCCGTGCTGGATGACTATGATTCAAGGCGATATTAATACAGTTATAATGTATCTTTTTCTAGACAAAAATGTACAGGAGAATGGTATCACTGACAAGGTCAGCATTTTTTATCTATCCTCACTTAACCTTGGAAGGTGATTTAAATCATTTTTCAAACTGTTGCAATCCTTCTATTAAAGGTACTCTTAAATGCTGTGGGTAAAGGTTTCCAAGATGATGGCATTTTTCCAAATGAAGATGCTCAGAGATTTGCAGGGGAAACTGGAGAAGCATGCCTGCCGTTTCTTCCCAGATATTATCAGGCAACTGAACCGACCTCTCATCAGCTAGCGTGCTGGTTTGATCTCCCATCTACCTCATTGGAGACTTATGAACTATCTTTAATTTAACGTTATCGGACTTCAGTGTTATATCTTGCACTGAATATTGCACCCTTTATCTCTGAACTGCGGATGGCTTGATTGTGTTCAGTTATTGTCGTTTCTCATGCAAACAAAAGCTTTTCACTGTACCTTGGTATATGTGGCAATAATAAACTAAACTACTTCCTAATGGACATTCCAATGTTACAATTGGTTGGTGCGGAATGAAACCACAAGAATTCATTGCTTGGGTGTGAGTGGGTGTGGAACATTTTCTTGTTCTTGTGTAGAACAGAACCAATGTGGTGACGTTTGGCGACAGGAAACCTGCCGCGATGAGGCACCTGTGCCTAAAAGAGGGAGGTTGTTGGAGCACTGAGATCCAAAGTGGCAATATCACCGCGGGGACTAACGTAAGCTCTGCTGAGTTCAGCAGGGATTTTCCAGAACAATCCAGGCTTTGGAAACTTTCTTTATGTAACCATATCTTCTTCTTCCTCGTGTCCGGCCATCTTCTATATCACGTCTTTCCGGTCGGTCAGTGACGGTTGACGGTCGGTGGTTGCGGAATTGGCTACTTCAGTCAGTCACTGTGGTACAGTTTCTGTCGTCAGCATTGCCCGGGAAGTGCCACGTGGAGGCTTCTGCTTGCATCCCAACCAATATCTAACTAACTCTAGATTAATTCATGTGGCAGATTACCTCTTGGTGTATGATACTGTCCACGCACTCATAAACCACATCATCAGTGCCAATTATTTTATTTTCTTGCTGTAAACTTTCATGGACCATATTTGACAAAATGGCTGAGCTGCATGTGTAAATATGCAAAATGAATTTCACTGTGCAGTTGCATATGTGACAAATGAAGCATCACTGAATCATCATTGAATGTTCTCAAAACCAGGCAGCATCCTGGCAAACCTCTTCTGCACACGTTCCAGAACATCAACATCCTTCCAGAACTCCACACAATATTCCATATGTGGCCTAACCAAAGTATTATGCGGCTTCAACTTTTATGCCAAACAGCCTGAACAATGATGGCAGATAAACCATACACCTTCTTTATGACCCTCTCTATCAGTGTTGCCACTTTCAGGGAGTTATGGACTTGCCCCCCCCATGATACCACTGTACATCATCGTCCTAAGGATTCCGCCATTTACCGTTCTGCCATATGTTCCTCTTACATTTGATTACCCTAAGTGTGACACCTCACACATGTCCAGATTAAATGCCATCTAACATTTCTGCCCCCATTTTCAATTGATCTCTCTTGTCTCCATTGACCTTCCACACAAAATCACCATTGCCAATCTATGTTGTTTGCAAATTTACATACATATATACATACATATATATACACATATATATACATACATATATACACACATATATTATATACACATATATATACTAATACATATATACATACATACATATGAGATCTCTATCCTAATACAGCCCCTTCCTAGGGACTATATACATACCGACATATATATATACATATCAGTTTCTGCAATATATACAGCGAGATATATACGTCCCTCATATCTGATATATAATACATGTATACCAAACTGATATATTTTATATACATAAAATTTGAATATATAGTTTGGAAATGCTAAAGCTGTGTTGCCTATATATATAAATACTAAATACATATATATATATGGACATGAAACATATATATAGGGATATATACATACATGCCAAAGCTATACACCACACAGTATATGCCCATACATACATATATATATATACACACATAAATATATACATATATACACATATATATATATATACATACACACATACATATATACATACATACATACATATATAATCTATATACACATACTGTTTGCACATACATATATATATAGAATATAACATACATATATACATATTTATATATACATACAGTACCACTCCGCTCATACATATACAGGATATACACACACATATATATAACAGTTATATATATATATATATATATATATATCTCACATATATATATATATATATATATGGGATATATATATAACACCCATATAGTATATGCCAGTCTCTATATATATAGGGAGAATACATATATATATCTTTAGTGGCCTATATATATATATATAAATACATATATAATGCATATGAATTTATATATATGCATATATGCTATATATATTTCATATATATATATATATATATAACCATATATATAGTATATATATATATATAATATATATATATATATATATATATATATATATACACACACATACACACACATATATACATATATATACATATATATATATATATACATATATACATATATATATACATATATATATACATATATATACACACATATATATATATACACACACATATTTTTATATATACACACACACATATATATATATATACACAGACACGCATATATACACACACTCACACATATATATATATATATATATATCACTAAAAGTTGATCTTGACCACTTCCTGTTGTTCTGTATATTGATTTTTTTTTAAAACGCTGCACTTACGGCTGTGATTTTTGGCCATCTTACTTAGGGTCCCCCTCCGCTGCGCAGGACAAGAGGATTTTTCCCATCGATGAAAAAAAAAAAAGAGTTATTAGTGTTTAAAAAATGTTGAGATTCTCTCTCCTGAAGGCCACGCCCCTTCCGGAGGGACTCTAAAACCCGGAAGTGTTGAGTGCCTCAGTCAGTTTCTGCAAGATGGGCGAGAGGGTCACGTCCCTCAGTCTGAGCTGTGAATAACACTGAGCACATGTCTACAAAACTGTTGAGTGGTTTTACTGACCTGTCAGTGCCTTGATGTGGTTTGAAAATATAGTTTGGAAATGCAAAAGCTGTGTTGTCTAACTAAAGTTGCCTTGCCTAACTAAAGTTGCCTTGCCTAACTAAAGTTATCTTGCCCAATTAAAGTTGCCTTGCCCAATTATTGCCTTGCCCAATTAAAGTTGCCATGCCCAATTAAAGTTGCCATGCCCAATTAAAGTTGCCTTGCCCAATTAAAGTTGCCTTGCCCAATTAAAGTTGCCTTGTCTTCTTAAAATTAAAAGTCTAATCTTGACCACTTCCTGTTTGCACTTCATATTGATTTTAGAAAAAACGCTACCACGTACGGCTGTGATTTTTGGCCATCTTACTCAGAGTCCCACTCCGCTCATCAGGTGCCGAGGATTTTTCCCATCGATGAAAAATAAAAGAGTTAGTGGTGTTTAAAAACTGTTGAGATTCTCTCTCCTGTCAATCCAGAAGGCCACGCCCCTTCTGGTGGGAGGGGGCGAGAGACTATAAAACCCAGAAGTGTGGGCGTGGCTCAGTCTCTGCAAGATAGAGGAGGGAGAGGTCACAACTCGCTATCTTTAGTTGCCTGGCACCCTGCTTGAAATGGTATGAAACTGCAATTGAATTTGGTGGCCTTGCACCCTGCTTGAAATGGAATTTCAAGGAATAGCCGTGAGTCAACTGCCAGCCAACCAGCCGTGAGTGAGTGAGCTGCCAGCATAACAGGCTTAACAGGCCCAATAATCCATTTGGCCCACAATGTCCATACTAGCACTGGAAACCAGTCCCTTCAGCCCATAACACCCATACTAGCGCTACAAAAAGCCCCTCCCCCACTGGCCACCAATATTGGAATTGGTGGAGGGGTGGAATATTGCGTTGGGGGGCCAGCCCTCTCGTGTGATGTTGGGACCCATCGGGTATATATATCTATATATATATATCTATCTCTTTATACATCTCTCTCTATACATCTCTCTCTATCTGTATATATGATTTAGATGAAAATGTAGCTGGACTAATGTAATGCAGCCTTATACAAAGCCTATTGTAGTTTAGTACTGAGGTGAAATTGTGGTTAGGGTTGTGTAGGATGGTTCAAGAGCCTGATAGTAAGAAACTGTTCTTGAACCTGATATAATGGTTCTCAGGTTTCTGTACTTTTTTCCTGATAGTATCAGCAAAATGAGAGCATGGCCAAGGTGCCGTGGGTCTTTGATGATATTAGCTGCATTCATGAGGCAGCCTTTCCTGTAGATGCCTCAGATGATGAGATTGCCAATACTTGTGTTGGACAAGACTTCACCACTTTCTGCAGCCTCCTTCATTCTTTGGCATTTAAATTACCAAACCAGGCAACGATATATCAATATGGCTCTGCACCGTAAATGTTTAACATTCCGACAGCGTATTTGCTGAATCTCCTCAAACCGCTGTGAAAGTGGAGGCATTGGTGAGCTTTTTTTGCTATTGCATCACTGTGCTGGACCCAGGAGAGACCCAAAGAAGTGCATGGCCAGGAGCTTGTAGCTTTTGACTCTCTCCATCATCATCCAGCTGATGAACATGTGCAGGTATTCTCTTCCCAAAGTCAACAGTCAGCTCAAGCAAAACAACCAAGTGCTTGAGAAATTCAGGCAGCATCTGTGGAGGGAATGGACATACACCATTTTGGATTGGGACCCTTCTTTGGACAGTGGGGAGAAAGCTGGCAAAAGGCAGGGTTAGGGCAAGAGATAGATGACGGAGGGTGGTGATTGACAGATGGGTGGAGTACATGACAAAGGCCAGAGGCAAAAAAAAAAAAAAAATGTCATATAAGGAGAGAAGAAGTGAAATGTAAAGGAAAAGTGAAATGTCAAGGCCATAGTCACAAAGAAATGAAATAGGGATTCAAAAGAAACATTTTGTCCCCAAAAAAGTGTAAAGGTAAAATCATGGAACTCACTACTACTGACAGTGGTTGAAATATAGAGGATTAATAAATGTAAAAGCAGGCTGGATAAATCTGTAAGGGGGAAGGAAATAGGGGGTTACATTGATAGATTTAGCTGAGGAAAGATGGGAGAAGGCTTGAGTGGAAATCAATTATAAATCAACAAGCTGCCTGGCCTCTTTCTGTGCTAAATATCCTATGGATTCTCCATAATGATTGCATTAATATTGGGTAGAGACAAATGCTTGTTTCCAAACATACAGCTTAATCTTCACGTGCCTGTTTATTATACCTTTCCATTTATTATACTTTTCAATAAAGTTAGATATAAAGTAAAAAAAAAAACATTTTACAGTTAAGGAAGCTACTAATCATCATATCAACCACTTATCTCTGAAAAAGCAATTGTTATTTCCAGAGAGCATCTCATATTGTACTTTTTCCAAGTATTTATCTGCTTTCTTTAAAACATTTTATGGATTTTGGTTCCACCACTGTTGCATCGAGGGAATTCACATCCTAGCAACTACAATATTTTTTCTAGCAGAAATATATTTTCCTTTTACCAATCAATACCCAACATTTATCGTCTTGCATAATGTATTGAAAATAATAATAATAAATGGTTGCTCCCGTCTTGTGTTTGCATATCTGTTGTGCTGCTTCCGTTTCGGGGCATCTGACAATAAAATCCACTCTTGACTCTTTACTGCAAAAAGTGATGAACATTGCCCAGTCCACCACCAAAGGGACTTACAGGAGTCGCCAGAGATCCACACCAGCCTGGCCACACACTTATTTCACTCCTACCAATGAGAAGAAGACCACACCTGGAGCATTGCGTACAGTTTTGGTCTCCTAATCTGAGGAAAGACATTCTTGCCGTAGAGGGAGTACAGAGAAGGTTCACCAGACTGATTCCTGGGATGTCAGGACTTTCATATGAAGAAAGACTGGATAGACTCGGCTTGTACTCGCTAGAATTTAGAAGATTGAGGGGGGATCTTATAGAAACTTACAAAATTCTTAAGGGGTTGGACAGGCTACATGCAGGAAGATTGTTGGGGAAGTCCAGAACAAGGGGTCACTGTTTAAGGATAAGGGGGAAATCTTTTGGGACAGAGATGAGAAAAACATTTTTCACACAGAGAGTGGTGAATCTCTGGAATTCTCTGCCACAGAAGGTAATTGAGGCCAGTTCATTGGTTATATTTAAGAGGGAGTTAGATGTGGCGCTTGTGGCTAAAGGGATCAGGGGGTATGGAGCGAAAGCAGGTATAGGATACTGAGTTGGATGATCTGCCTTGATCATATTGAATGGCGGTGCAGGCTCAAAGGGCCGAATGGCCTACTCCTGCACCTATTTTCTATGTTTCTAAGACATAGTAGCCTGAAAACATCCAGGTTCAGGATCGGCAGGGGAGCGGCAAGTGAAGGAGTGAGCGCAGGGTTTGGTTGAGAAGGTAAGTTCTTGGGGAGTTTTTCAGTGTTTTTTTTCAGGAGCGGGTAATTTAAAAACCAGTCGGGACCAGCCTGCAACACATACCTTCAAGGTCGGCAGAGGAGCGGCGGGCGAAGGAGTGAGTGTGGGGATTGGCTGAGAAGGGGAATGGCCTGCCATGGAGCGGCCTTGTCGAGGGAAGTACCTTGTGAGAAAAGTGCGAGTCTTTGGCTCGAGAGTCTTCGGCGAGGAGGCTGAGGTGAGGAAAGTTGACGAGGATGAGACGCAGTGAAGAAATGACAGGTAAGCCGATTCATTATGATGCTTGCAGGGTGCGGGAGGTCAGGGATGTGGGCCCTCTGGCTGCTACAATTGTGGAATGTGTGTCAGCACCTAAAGGAACGTGTTAGGGCACTGGATGACATCAGGATAATCAGGGAAAACGAGGGTTTCCTGGACAGGACCTACGGGGGGGGGGGGGGGGAGACACACACACACACACAAAGGAAAGGGTATAGGAAAAGTCAAGAAAGACACCAGAATTAACGGGACAGAAGGGATCGGAGAGTGGTGGTGGCCCGTCAGTAACAACGATGGCGGGTTGTGCAATCTCAATGCTGGTGAGTTCTGACGGCTCACGATTCCAGTTCATGAACCACACACTTGAGGACAGTGGGGGCAGATGAAGGTCATCGCTGGCAGGTTCTGGGCAGCAGCCTTCCTCCTCTCCCTGGCTTTGGTAAGTTGCTCTAGGTGGCGCTCCTTGAAGCTGCTGGCTGCTGTTCGCGCTGCTGCGCACCAGCGTGTTCTGTCGCTGGCGCAGGCTTCCAGTTGCTTGGGTGCAAGACCACAATAGTGGAGATGGTCCTTGCTGCAATCTTTGTATCGCTTCCTGGGACGCCCACGGTTCCTTTGTCCCTGGGAGAGCACGCCGTAGAAGGCCTGTCGAGGCACGCGGGTTTCATCCATCCTGATGATGTGCCCAGTCCATCGGAGCTGTGCTTTGATGATCATTGTCTCAATGCTTGTGAAGCTGGATCTATCCAATAGTTCTAGGTTGGACACTTTGTCCGGCCAGCGAATGCCCATGATGGACAGTAACGAGCGCATATGGAACTTCTCAAGTTGACGGATGTGATTCCTATACAAGGTCCACGTTTCACAACTATAGAGTAGGCTGGAAAGCACAACTGCTCTGTAGACTTTGAGTTTAGTTGACAGGTTGATGTTGTGGTAGTTCAACACTCGTGTACACAGTCATCTAAGGGCTTGACTGGCTTTGCTGGTTCTTGTTGAGATTTCCTTGTCCAGGGAGCCATCAGATGATATTACACTTCCCAAGTATTTGATGGAGTCATTGGCTTTCAGCTGTGTGCTGTCAATGTGTACAATTGGGGGCGGTGCTGCAGAGTCTGGAGCCGGCTGGTTGGTGACTTCCATTCTGCTGAAGCCGATTGTGAGACCAAAAGCCTGTGCCGCTTTCGCAATTGGTCACAATGAACTGGAGGTTAGGCTCCTCGTGAGTAATGAGGGCACAGTCATCCGCAAAAAGGGCTTCGAGAATGAGCCGTTCGTGCGTCTTGGTTTTGGCTTTCAGTCGTCGAAGGTCAAAGAGAGATCAGTCCAGACAGTACTTCAGGTGCACGCCACGGTCGAGGTCCTGGAGTGCGTGACTCAGGACGCAGCCGAAGAAGAGGTTGAAGAGTACAGAGGCCAGAACGCAACCTCGCTTCACTCCATTGGAGATGTCAAAAGGTGCCGAAGTTTCGCCGTTGACCAGAACTGTTTCTGTCATGACATCATGGAAGAGGAGGATGATCTGGATGAACTTTCTTGGGCAGCCGAGCTTGTGAAGTATCAACTCCCGGGTGACCGTGTCAAAGGCCTCTGACAAGTCGATGAAGACTCCTGAAGAGGGCTGCTCAGTCACCTGGGATGCTGCTGAACTTCTTTGCTGCCCTGGTACAAAGAAGAGCGACCACTGGCCCAGGGGCCACCTCCGTGCAGGTGCGAAACTACGACTTCTAAGAGGAGTAATAGGCAACCGTGGCTGCCAAGGGAAGTTAGGGATGGATAAAACTAAAAGAAAAGGTGTATAACATAGCAAAGAGTAGCGGGAAGCCAGAGGATTGGGAAAGTTTCAAATGACAACAGAAGGTAACAAAAAGGGCAATACAGGGTGAAAAGATGAAGTACGAGGGTAAGCTGACCAAGAATATAAAGAAGGATAGTAAAAGCTTCTTTAGGTATGTTAAGAGAAAAAGATTAGTAAAGGTAAATGTGGGTCCCTTGAAGGCAGAAACAGGTGAAATTATTATTGGGAACAAGGAAATGGCAGAAGAGTTCAACAGGTACTTTAGTTTTGTCTTCACTAAGGAAGACACAAACCATCTCCCAGATGCACTAGAGGACAGAGGATCTAGGGAGACAGAGGAACTGAAATAAATATGCATTAGGCAAGAAATAGTATTGAGTAGACTGATGGAACTGAAGGCTGATAAATCCCCAGGGCCTGATGATCTGCATCCCAGGGTACTCAAGGAGGTGGCTCTAGAAATCATGGACGCATTGGTGATCATTTGCCAATGTTCTATAGATTCAGGATCAGTTCCTGTGGATTGGAGGGTAGCTAATGTTATCCTACTTTTCAAGAAAGGACCAAAAGAGAAAACGGGGCATTATAGACCAGTTAGCCCGACATCGGTGGTGGGGAAGATGATGGGAGTCAATTATTAAAGAACTAATAATGGCGCATTTGGATAGCAGTGAAAGGATTGGTCCAAGTTAGCATGGATTTACGAAGAGGAAATCGTGCTTGACTAATCTTCTGGAATTTTTTGAGGATGTGACAAGTAAACTGGATGAAGGAGAGCCACTGGATGTAGTGTATCTGGACTGTCAAAAAGCCTTTGATAAGGTCCCACACAGGAGATTAGTGGGCAAAATTAGAGCACATGATATTGGGGGTAGGGTATCGACATGGATAGAGAATTGGTTGGCAGACGGGAAACAAAGAGTAGGAATAAACGGGTCCCTGTCAGAATGGGAGGCAGTGGCAAATGGAGTGCCGCAAGGCTCAATGCTGGGGCCGCAACTATTTACAATATATATTAATGATTTAGATGATGGAATTAAATGTAACACTTGCAAATTGCAGATGACACAAAGCTGGGTGGCAGTGTGAACTGCGAAGAGGATGCTAGAAGGTGGCAGGGTGATTTGGACAGGTTGAGCGAGTGGGCAAATGCATGGCAGATGCAGAATAACGTAGATAAATGTGAGGTTATCAACTTTGGTGGCAAGAACAAGGAGGCAGATTGGTATCTCAAAGGTGTCAGATTAGGAAAAAGGGAAGTGCAACGAGACCTACATGTCCTTGTACACCAGTCACTGAAAATAAACATTCAGGTACAGCAGGCAGTGAAGAAAGCTGATAGCATGTTGGCCTTCATAATGAGAGGATTTGAGTATTGGAGTAGAGGTTCTTCTGCAGTTGTACAGGGTCCTGGTGAGACCACATCTGGAGTATTGTGTGCAGTTTTGGTTTCCTAATTTGAGGAAGGACATCCTTGCTATTAAGGCAGTGCAGCGTAGGTTCACGAAGTTAATCCCTGCGATGGCGGGACAGTCGTACGAGGGAAGATTGGAAAGGCCATGATTGTATTCACTGGAGTTTCGAAGGATAAGAGGGGATCTTATAGAAACGTGTAAAATTATAAAAGGATTGGACAAGCTAGATGCAGGAAAAATGTTCCCAATGTTGGGAGAGACCAGAACCAGGGGCCACAGTCTAAGAATAAAGGGGAGGCCATTGAAAACTGAGATGAGAAAAAAAAATGTCGCCCACAGAGTTGTGTATTTGTGGAATTCTCTGCCACAGAAGGCAGCAGAGGTCAATTCACTGGATGAATTTAGTAGAGAGTTTGATAGAGGTCTAGGAGCTAGCGGAATCAAGGGATATGGGGAGAAGGCTGGCAAGGGTTACTGATTGTGGATGATCAGCCATGATCACAATGAATGGCGGTGCTGGCTCGAAGGGCCAAATGGCCTCCTCCTGCACCTATATTCTATGTTTCTAGGAACAGCTTCTTCCTTACAGCAATCATCAAAATCCAAATAAGCTCTGAACTACATAGACGGGGCATTGTTTTTGTCTTTTTGCACTGTTACTGGTTGTTTTTACGTATAATATATTTGTGTGTGCATTCAACTTTTGTGTCTCTTATGTTATTTCCAGAGCACTATGTTTTCATATTCAGCTGTTCTGTTGCAAGTAAGAATTTCATTGTTCTGTCTGGGACACGTGACAATAAAACATGCTCCACTCCTTACACCTATCCTCACGAGGTGAGTCAAACTGGTCACAATGATCTAACTGAGGCTTATCATTAGAGGTTTAGTATTTTCTCTAATATATGACAGCCAAGCGCCATGCTATTGATCTAATAGATCACAGGTCCAAAGTGTAGATGACACTTTAAATGTGCTATTTAATCTTTGGCAGAAGTACTGTGAACAAAACTTTATTCACAAGTAGGCAATTACTGAGTCCTCATTGGGACTCATACGACTTTGTTAATGTTAATGCTGTGTAAGTTATATCTGTTGGAAAATTCCAGGAAGACCAAAAGAATTGTAGGCTCTAAGATCAAGTTAAAAGGCCATGTTAAAATAGCTTTAAATGAATGACTAACATGTGTTAAGATCAATCTGCCTCTCTTGAGATGATAGCTATCCCACTGCCTAAGTGAAACCCAAGTGCCACAGTGAAACCTGAAATTCAATGGAGTGGAGTCAGCTTCCCAACGTATTGTCACATATTGTAACATCCTCCCCATTCCTATCATACCACTCCTGCAACTTCAATTTCATGTTATCATGTGATCCAGGTTTGTAAACTGTGCCAAACAATGTCAAATTGGAAGGGGCAGGATCAGTTGTTCTTAACACAGCAACTAAAGAACAGGGAATAAAAACTGTACAACATTTGGAAATGGATAGAACAGTGGCAGACGAAATTCAATATACAGTACGAGTGTGCCTCAATTTACAATATGGCTGCAGTAGAATGTTTTTAGGCCATTTTCCATATGCATCAACATGTAATGCTAAACATTTGTTCCAATTGGACAGGGTATTGGTGAAGCCACACCTGGAGTATTGTGCAGTTTTTATCTGCTTATCTAACAGATTTAGTTGAAAAAAAGATGCAAAGGGCTAGAGTAACTCAGAGGATCAGGCAGCATCTCCGGAGAACATGGATACATGATGTTTCGGATCGGGACCCTTCTCAGATGGATAATGGTGAAGGTTTGGGGAGGGGGGTGGAGGAGAGATAAGCTGGAAGAATGATGGGCAGGATAAAACATGGTGAGTGATGGGTAGATCCAGATCACCTTGGATCCAAGATGGAAGCGCCGTTGTGTTTGGCTGCCCGTCATCTCCCGTCTGGATGTCCATATGGCCTGCAGTCAATCCTGGTCTACGTACACCAAACACTCCTGGACATCCAAGCCTCTGTCGTCGAGGTCTTCATCTGAAGCCCAGGACTGAGACCCGGACAAAGCTTCCCCTACCGTTCGCTCCTCGATCGGCTCCCGGTGGGTGTACGGGCTCGGCCTTGCGACCGCTGCCGCACACGCCAAGCCAGGAGGCGGAGTAAATGCGCGGGCGCCCTGGAAAGGTTGGAGAATCTCACCTGCGCCCATTCAACATCAGCTTACCTCGCCCAGCGCTGTGAAGTCGGATCTGGTCGGCCATACCGCTCCATCCATCGGCAGTCCCTCAAGCCCAGATATGCCTCTCTCCGGTCGATCTTTCCGGCCGCTGGTCCGTCGGCCTGCAGGCTCCCAGCCAGGCCATGTGTTAAACGCAGCAGTGTGGTCTCCCTGAACCTGGGGAGCCGCTACCAGACAACTTACCTGCAGTCTCTGCTAAAGTGACCCTGATCAACGCAAGATCCTTACTGAACAAAACCTCATCCTCATCTTCACCGCACGTGGATTGGACTTCCTGCTGGTCACAGAAACCTGGCTTAATCCTGGTGAGCTTGCTCCACTCATGGAACTCTCACCTGACAACTGTAACTTTTTCAGCTGGCCTAGAGACTCAGTGGGGGGGCCTTGCCACGGTGTTCAAGAAACATCTCAACTGCCGCCTCCTGAACACTGATCATTTCTCCAGCTTCGAAAATCAACTAATTATAGTTGGTCTAGTCTGTCCACTTTTAATTGTTCTTGTGTATTGCCCACCAAAAATGCATAAGGGCTTTATCACACAATTTGCTGATCGTATCTCTAGCTTATACCCAAATTTGACCGGGTTCTGATTCTTGGTGATTTTAACATTCATGTCTGCTGTCATTCTAAGCCTCTTGTGAGTAAATATGAACCTGGTTGAGTCCTTCAATCTGACTCTACTTACCACTGGACCCATGCACAAGCTTGGCCATACACTCGACCTGGTGCTATCGTCTGGTCTCCCAATTTTTATATAGAAATTATTGATGCTTGTCTGGCAGATCTCTTCGACAGCCAGTAAGTTCTCTGAGGCTCTCATAGCTGCTCCCGACATCCGCACCATCGAGGCGTCTCCTCTCCATCTCAGCACTGGTCATCCACAGATGACCTAATTTCTTTATTCAATACCACTTGCTCTTCCATCCTGGATTCTGTTGCTCCTCTTAAAATGAAAAAGCCTAAGCCTAAAGGCTAGCCCTGGCTCAATGACACCACCAGAGCTCTAAGAAGAGAGCGCAGAAAATCAGAACGGAAGTATAAATCTGATAAGCTTCAAATTTCCTTTGAACTTCTGAGAAACAATCTTCTCAAATATCAGGAAGCAGTAAAGTCTGATAGAGCACAATACTTTTCCGACTTTATTTCCCAAAACGCCCATAACTCCAAGGTCCTATTTAGTACCATTATCTTGCCCCCAGTACCAGCTTAGCTGGGTCCCCTGCGAAGAATTTACTACATTTTTCACCAGCAAAGTTGAGAACATCAGAATGAATACTCCCCCCCCCCCATTTGTGACCTAGCTCTCATTGGTCTGTTCTTCAAAATTAGACTGTTTCCAACCTGTTACTCTACCCTCACCTGTAAAGCTGGTCTCCACTATGAAACCTGCAACCTGCCCCCTCGACGTTGTCCCCACTGCCCTTCTGAAGGATGTCATTGCAATAGCTGGTCCCAGCATCCTCTCTATCATCAACAGTTCTCTGGCCACTGACACCATTCCAACCTGCTTCAAGCACGCGGTGGTCCAGCCCTTCCTGAAAAAACCTAACCTAGACCCCACCATGCCTAGCAACTACAGACCTATTTCCAAACTGCCTTTCCTTTCAAAGGTTCTTGAAAAGGTAATTTTAAGTCAACTTATGCCTTACCTACACCAAAATACCACCTTGGAAAGTTTCCAATCAGGTTTCAGGGCCCACCATAGCACAGAGTCTGCCTTGTTGAAGCTACACAACGACCTGCTTCTCGCCATTGACTCCGGCGACTGTACAATCCCACTCCTTCTCGACCTCAGCGCAGTATTTGATACAGTGGACCACACCATTCTAATTGACCGTCTCCGGTACGGGGTTGGTATTGATGGCACTGCCCTGAGCTGGTTCATCTCCTATCTCAAAGATAGGAGTTTCTCTACAAAGATAGGCAACTCTCTCTTCCCCAGCTAGCTTTTGCTGTGGGGTTCCACAAGGCTCCATCCTGGGCCCCATTCTCTGCTCTCTGTATATGCTCCCCTTAGGCCAAGTCATCCAAAGGCACGGCATTTCCTTCCACTGCTAATGCCCACGATACACAGCTCTATCTCCCCTTGAAACCCAACGACCGATCAAATCTACTCTGCCTTCCGCACTGCCTTGAGGATATAAAGTGTTGGATGGCCCAGAACTTCCTCCAACTAAACGAGAGCTAGTCTGAGGTCATCCTACTCGGCCCCTCGGACTCCATCAAAACGATAGTAGGCAGCCTTGGAAGCCCAACCTCCTTACTCAAACCTCACATCAAAAACCTTGGCGTGATATTTACCTCTGCATTGAAGTTTGACAAAGAAGTCAATGCTGTGGGAAAAGCTAGCTTCTTCCAGCTTCGCACGATAGCTAAAATCAAACCATTCCTCCAAGTTGACGACCTTGAAAAGATCATCCACACATTTATCTCCTTCCGCCTTGATTACTGCAATTCCCTTTACACTGGCATCAGCCAATCATCCCTGCCCCGCCTGCAATTGGTCTGAAACGCCGCAGCAAGACTTCTGACGGTCACCCGAAAAAGGGACCATATCACCCCGATTCTAGCCTCTCTCCACTGGCTCCCATTGCGGTTCAGAGTCAATTTCAAGTTCCTCCTTTATGTATACAAAGTCCTTAATGGGCTTGTTCCCACCTACATCCAAAATCTTATAACCCACCATTCTATCTCCAGGTGCCTCAGGTCGGCCGACTTGGGTCTATTGACTAACTCGCGGTTCAGATATAAGCTCAGGGGCGAGCGCGCTTTTGCGATTGCAGCACCTAGACTGTGGAACAGCATCCTTCTTCTCATCAAAACTGCCCCCTCCATCGACTCCTTTAAGTCTAGACTTAAAACTTATTTTTACTCACAAGCGTTTCTTGAGGTCCTCCGAGGGAGCGCTGTATGTATGTATTTATGTATGTATTGTTAGATCTATGTACCACCGTATGTAGCACGGAAGAAGCTGGTCACCAAGAGTTGTTTTTAAAGGTGCTATAGAAATAAAATTGACTTGACTTGAGATTTTTAATAGGCAAATGGTCAGACAAAGGACAGAAATGAAAAGACAAAAGGTGTGAGATAGGAATAGAAGAAATACAAATTCTATTTTCATCTATCCTTAGTTCGCACCTTGAGGGTCGTGAATTTCACTCCTGGACTGCAAAAAAACCTGACATTTCATGGTGGATTAGAGAGGTTCAGTAAATCACTAGAGTAAGTGGGACCTGTTGGGTCCCAGCTTCATACGGGTGGTTGGTCCCCCAACACAACATTCCATCTCTCCACCAATCCCAATATTGCTGGCCAGTGGGGGGGGGAGGGGGGGGCAATACTATACCGGATTGTATGTAAGAACATAATTTCACTGTGCATTTGCATGTGACCATAAAAGCAAAATTGATCCATTGAGACTCTGTGCATCTCTATAGACTGTTTAGGAAAACATCTCTAACATTTAGAAAATTCAGTACACTCATGTATTTTTTGAATTCAAAAGTGAAATGGACCTATACATCAAGAATATCAAATAGAAACTTTTGTATCACTTGCCAATTCAAAGGAGGGATGTAACCGCCATACTGCACAGTGCAAAGCCAAAGACACTAGCAATATTAATTTAAGGAAATCTAAAAAATATCTGCAACTTTAATGTAAATCTTTTGTGAATGGTTTTTGGTATTTGCATTGCACCCAAACACGATGCATTGCAACTTTCTTTTTGCGGTTAACTTGGAGTCGTCGATCCATTACATTTTGAACTTCTTTCAAACCTGCCGAGATGAATATACGTGCAATCTCTTCTGTAAAAGAAAACATGTTCAATAAAAATTGATTATAACAATAAGATGCTTTAATTAGCAGTCAGGCTGAAATATATTCTGTGTCTACACATAAAATTGTGAACTGGTCAAAAATTACTATGAGCAGGAACAGAAAAGAAACTCACGCAGCGATCTGATTTTCAACATCACTGCAAAGGGCATTTAAAAAATTCCGTTCACTATGTGAATATTAACATCGTAACACAGTGAAGTGGCTAAGTATTGCAAGAAACCTTCACTGCTCAAGGTTGGTTGGCACTTGGACAATGCTGCTTGACTCTGATGTATGACTGGTCTGCGTGTCTGTGATCTCTGCAGCTGGACTGGATCGTTTTGTTTATTGGCACACGCACTAAGTTACAGTGAAATAATTTTATCTTGTGTGCTATCCAGTCAGCAGAAAGACTAAACATGATTACAATCAAGCCGTCCACTGTGTACAGATAGAGGATAAAGGGAATAAAGTTCAGCGCAAGATAAAGTCCAGTAAGGTCCAATTAAAGATAGATTAAAGGCAGATTAAAGATAGACTAAAGATTAAAGGCAGGTAAATACTAGCATAGGTGTATTTCGGAAAGCAAATCCAGGTTAGTACAATCTGGCTCAGCACTTTTGCTCTGTGACATATGATATAAATGATATGATACGAGTATTCTGTTTAGAGCAAAATGTTCCCATGAATGACATTCTCTAGAAGGTGTCTGAACATTTCTATCAGTCCCATGCAAAGAAATTGGATAGACAGCTCAAATATTAGAGATTTAAAATAGCCTGCACTCCTATTAGGTGTTTACAGAATCTCACTTCCACTATCAGACAATATAATAGTTATAGAATATTTATAGAATATTTAGTGACTCTATACTTATTCCACAGGCAGGCAAGGTGTCAATTAATTTATGACCTTTTCATAAATAAAGACGTCCACAAATTTCACACATTTTTTTTGTGGAAACTGCAGATTTCTTTAGTTATGAAATAAAATTTTAATTATAACATTCCTGATTGAACGTTATGGTTTAAAGTTGTCTGATAGCATTCATACCATTAGTAAAGAAGTAGACACAAGTACCATCCCCTCGTACATAAAAGTTTCCAAACAAACAACGACCTGAGAAAAAGAATGTAATTATTAGCAGGTTTGAAATTAAACTGAAAATATGGTGGATAATATTTTAGTTCAATGTGTATATTCCCATTAGGAAACAGCAGATTCAAATCTGAAAACCATGACAACCCAGTTCATGAACAACCATTCAAAACAACCATTAGGCTCTTAAACACTAACTAACTAGGAACCGTCTTGGTTGCACTAAGGACGAGGATTTTTGCACGAACACTGGGGTTTTTAAATATATATATATGTTTTTTATTGACTATGTTATCTATGTTTTGTGTTAACTATGCTCCTGCAAGTAAGAATTTCACTGTTCCGATGTCAGTACACATGACAGTTAAACACTTTTTACTCTTTTGCACACTGGTAAAATGATTAATTTTAATAAAGTCTGTTAAGTAATTGTCATCCAAATAGAAAGCAGGCAAGTTCATAGGCTAGGTGAATAGTCCTCGCCATCTAACCATATTTGGTGATGAACAGCCATTGTTTGGAAGCTAAATTTTGATGCCTTGGAAACTCAAATTTCACTGTACCTTAATTGGTACATGTGACAATAAACTGACCTCAACCTTGTAACCGTGATGCATTATGATAAGATGAAATGCTGAACTTGCTTTTTTCCAATCATACATACAAGTATTGCGAATGCAATCCCTGCACATCACAAAAATGTTTTGTATTTTGCAGTTAAGCTATCGGTTGGAAAGGACGTTGCCTTGCAACTCTGAGCACAATACCTGGTGTTTCATTTACATGCTGCAATATTATTAGGATTATGAGATTATGGGGAGAAGGTAGGAGAATGGGGCGGAGAGGGGAAATAAATTGGCTGAATGGCCTAATTCAGCTCCTATGTTTTATGGTCATATGAAAATGGGGAGATTGTACTTGGACCAGTTGAGAATAACAGTGCTATTCTTAAAAGAAGACAGTCATCAAGACGACAGAAATCCAGACACTGATGGATAAATAACTTTCATTATTTATATTTGATTTGTGTCTATGGAACAATGGATCAGTACACTCTTGCAGTTTAAAGCAGGCAGTAACTGAATTTGTTGAAGATTATTAACCGTTACGGATTAGAAATAAATCATTCCAGTCTTTAGTGATGAGCAGAAATTAAAATAATTCTGGGTAGACAAAAAATGCTGGAGTAACTCAGCAGGACAGACAGCATCTCTGGAGAGAAGGAATTCCTACACATAAAAGAATTTTGAATCCCTTCTGAGAATAGTTGATGTTAATCTTCCCCATCACCTCCTGGTGGAACCCACGTATAAATCCTTCACTATCTGAATGAAAATTGTAACCTTTACTCACAATCGTCATGATTTTCTGGGACGTTTGTCATGGAGTTGCGCATGACCTGAGTCACTACTCAGGAAAGACAGTAAAATAGATTTTTAGAAAGAAAAATATGACCACAAAATGAGCATGTGATCATCAAATAAAATACATTTCAGGCAAAGACTTTGACATTACCTTTCTTCAATCTAAGCTGAGACAAATCATATCTACCATAATCCCGAAACAATATCATTCCTCCAGGTTTGAGTAACTTGCTCAATCTATTTATTACCATCTGCATCCTGGAGGCAAAGAAATAAGTCTGTTAATCATGCACAAGCTGACCAATTAATAATTTAATATTTGTATCTAAAACATTAGCACTTGCGTAGCCTTTAAACAATGCAATTGTTCTAATTAAAAAATATACAGTGGGTAAATACAACTGCTAAAATTCAGAGGTTACACAAAAATGCTGGAGAAACTCTGCAGGTGCAGCAGCATCTATGGAGCGAAGGAAATAGGCAACGTTTCGGGCCAAAACCCTTCTTCAGACAATGCTAAATGCTAAAATTCAGAACCTGCAGTCTAGAGATTTTAGGTTGGTGGGATTTGGGGATTTCTGCATTTATGTCAAAGTCATAAACATCTTGATGGTTATGAGGAAAAATGGTGTCATTTCCAGACAGGTTCCGATCCAATTTTTCTTTGTTGCGAGGAGATAAAAATCCTATTTTAACTAAAATCCTAAGCATGTTTCTGAATTCCATGCCCAACATAATCACTATTACAACTACACTAGGTTTAAATAAATCATTTATTGCCGCACAGTGGCAGAATGGGTGATACAGTGGTGCAACTGGTAGAGCTACTGCCTCACAGCACTAGAGACCCAGGTTCAATCCTGACGTTTGGCGATGTTTGTGTGTAGTTTGCATGTTCTCCCTGTGAATTCACGATTTTCCTCCGGGTGGTCAGGTTACCTCCCACAAGGACGTGCGGGTTTGTAGGTTAATTGGTCTATGTAAATTGCCCCTCAAGTGGAGGGAGTATATGAAAAAGTGGGATAACATAGAACGAGTGTGAACTGGTGATCGATGGTCAGGGTGGACTCGGTGGGCCGAAGGGCCTTTTCCATATTGTATCTCTAAACTAAAAATTATAGGACACGATGTGCTGGATCCGAGACCCGAAATGTCAAAATCATTTCACGTTCGCCAGAGATGCTGCCAGTCCTGCTGAGTTACTACAGCACTTTGTGTCTTTTCTTTGTAAACCAGCAGCTGCAGTTCCTTGTATCTCCTGGAAACAACTCCATCTATTTCTTATGTTTAAGAAAGCTGCAGATGCTGGAAAAACCAAAAGTAGACAAAAATGCTGGAGAAATTCAGCGGGTAATGGAGCGAAGGAATATGTGATGTTTCGGGTCGACATTCTTCTTCTGACTGATATGGGGGGGGGGGGGGGGGGAAGAAGGGGGAGGGGCAGGAAGACCCAAGCAGTCTTTCCAGGTGAAGCAGAGGCCCTCCTCCAAGAAGCAGGCTCTAGGCGTCAAATGTAGGCTTGGCGATTGTTGCAGTTTTTACCCCCTTCTCACGGTACTCAGCACTTCACCCCTCCCCCGAAGACCTTTCTGTTTCCAGATGAGGCAGAGAGGTTCCTGGAGCAGCACCTCATATTTTGCTTGGGTAGTTTACACCCCAGCAGTATGAACATTGACTTCTCCAATTTCAGGTAGTCCTAGCCTTGTCCCTCCTTCCCCTCCCCTTCCCAGCTTTCCCACAGCCTATTGCCTCCGCCTCCCCCCCCCCCCCACATCAATCTGAAGAAGGGTTTCGACCCGAAACGTCACCTATTCCTTCACTCCATAGATGCTGCCTCACCCATCTATTTCTTATGTCATTGCAGATGAATCGCAATCACCATGCTTCCATCTTTTACTTGCCCAGCATCAACGAAGCCAAACATAATTTGCAGGTGAAGCAGTGAGTCACTTGTTTGGCCTGCTGGGCAAGTCCCACAATCTTGTTATTAGTGTAGTGGCACATGAAAGAAAAAATAAGCATAATCCTATCCTAGTTGTCACATTTATTCATTTGGTCTCAGCCTTTCGCAAATATTCATTTTGTTCCGCCCATTCCACCCAACTTACTTTGCGATTAAAATGTATTATTTTCGCACCTGACACACGCGGAACTGTAAATGCTGGAATCTAGTGCAAAATACAAGGTGTTGGAGAAGCTCAATGGGTCAGGCAGCTTCTATGGATGGAAATTAATAGACCATGCTCTGGGACGACACTCTTCTACAATCTATCTCTTTCCCAATTCTATTGAACGATCTTCAGCCTGAAATGATAGCTTTTTCTCTTTCCACTGATGCTAACTAGCTGGTGTTTCTGGCATTTTCTAGTTGTTAAACTTCATTCATTGTTAAAATTATCAACATGTGCCTTGGATTTCTCTCTATTTTACTATTTGACAGCACAGAAGATCATTGGTTGCCCTCTCCCCTCCCTGATGGACATCTACACCTCCCGCTGCCTTAGCAGGGCAAAGAATATCATCAAAGACAGCTCCCATCCTGCGTTTGGACTGTTCGACCTGCTGCCCTCTGGAAGGCGCTATAGGTGCATCAAATCCAGGACAAATAGACTCAGGAATAGTTGTTTTCCGAAAATTATAACTACTCTTAATTCAAATTCACACATGCACTGACTTCACAGCCCAACACCCGGACTTCCATCTGTATATATGTATATAGCGCCACAGAATTGTGCACCTATCCCCCCCCCCCCTTCTGTTTTTGTTTTCTGTTTCTTGTTTTTTGTACTAAATTATATGTATGCACTGAGTACGAGCAGCTTTTAATTTCCTTGTACATGTATAGTGACAATAAATGGCATATCTATATCTATCTTAACAACAAGGAAGTTCCTGCACATCGCCCACTGCCTTCGGCAAGGCAAGTAACAAGGTGAACTAAAACTCCTAAACGGATGTTGCAAAACAATGGAAAACGAAAACTACAACATTTTGTTTTGAGATTCAGAGGGCAGTAATAAATTATCACCCAAGCCACAATGAGATGAATAATCTTGTTATTTTCATAACACAATAAAATGTAGTTGGACGGCATACCGACTATTTTGAGATTCTGCGAATTTATCATCTGGTTTACCAGATAGCAGCACAGTGGCGCAGCTGGTAGAGCTACTGTCTGGTGATGCCAGAAATACGGGTTTGATCCTGACCTTGAATGCTCTCAGTGTGGAGTTTGCACGTTCTCCCAAAGACATGCAGGTTTTGGGTTATTTGGTCATTGAAAATTGCCCCACAGAGTGCACGGAGTGGACGAGAAAATGGGATCAATGGTTGTGGTGGGCTCGGTATGCCGAAGGGTTCGTTACCATGCTGTATCTCTAAACTAACCTAAAATAATGTTTGTCACATTCCCCCGACATTTCCCCTGGTTGAACTACATGAACCGGCAGGTGACACAAAATGCTGGTAAAGGCCCTATGAACAGATTCAGATTCAATTTTAATTGTCAGGTAGTGTAAACAGAGACAAAATGCTGGATCTCCCTTGAAAAGGCCCTATCCCGGGGGGGGGGGTGATTTTCCCGAGTTACGTTGTTCAGTAACTGACAGCGGCCGGAAAGAAGTTTCCTCCCCTTCGGCAATTCGAACTCGGATGGAGAACAGTTTTTTTGAAAAGTCCTTGTGGACAGACAGCGCTTTTTTCAGCATGAGCGTTGAAAAAATGCGTTCCCGACTTACCACCCCTGATGCCCCAGAGCAGTTCCTATGGATGGCATTGGTAACGAGCCACTATGTAGAACAAACTCTCCCGAGTTTTTCCCTTGATTCGAACGGAGAACATTTCCTACGTGGCATTTTTCGCTACCGACATTACCCCCAAGTTCCTATGGCCCCGAGTTCGAATCAACGGACTCCTACGGGCCTAACATTACCTGACATTCCCCTAATTCGAATCAAGGGGAAAACTTGGGAGAGTTTGTGAGTAACTCGGAAAAGTGGGATAGGGCCTTAACTCAGCGGGACAGGCATCTCTGGACAGAAGGAATGGGTGACGTTTCGGGTCGAGACTTTTCCTACACATGAACCGGCAGCTTGTTTCACTGGTTATTATCTAACCTGACCCAATTCTAATGCGATTTATATGCACAACCTGATCTTCCCTAATTTGTCAAACTGAAATAATTTGTCAGTAGAAACACAACTACCTCTTCAACCAATTTACAAACTCCTCATGAATCTCCTGAAGTTCTTGCACCTTTAAAATGAAACAATCCTGTCTCTTTCAATTATCGGAGGAACCAACATTGTTTAAACTGTAGTCCATCATCAAATCTTTAGCTTGATATATCATTCACCATATGGTAGGATCAAAACTGGATTCCATTATGTCCATCAAACAAATGCTTTGTACAAAGACAAAATGGTATTGTTTCAAATTAAATAGCTCTATTAATACAACCTACAGTGCCCTCCATAATATTTGGGACAAAGACCCATCATTTATTTATTTGCCTCTGTACTCCACAATTTGAGATTTGTAATAGAAAAAAAAAAAATTACATGTGGTTAAAGTGCACTTTGTCAGATTTTAATAAAGGCCATTTTTGTACATTTTGGTTTCACCATGTAGAAATTACAGCCGTGTTTATACATAGTCCCGCCATTTCAGGGCACCATAATGTTTGGGACATAGTAATGTCATGTAAATGAAAGTAGTCACGTTCAGTATTTTGTTGCATATCCTTTGCATGCAATGACTACTTGAAGTCTGCGATTCATGGACATCACCAGTTGCTGGGTGTCTTATCTGGGGATGCTCTGGCAGGCCTGTATTGCAGCCATCTTTAGCTTATGCTTGTTTTGGGGGCTAGTCCCCTTCAGTTTTCTCAATTGGGTTCGGATTGGGTGATTGACTTGACCACTCAAGAATTGACATTTTTTTAGCTTTGAAAACCTCTTTTGTTGCTTTAGCAGTATGTTTGGGATCGTTGTCTTGCTGTAGTATGAACTGCCGGCCAATAAGTTTTGAGGCATTTGTTTGAACTTGAGCAGATAGGATGTGTCTATACACTTCAGAATTCATTATGTTACTACCATCAGCAGTTGTATCATCAATGAAGATAAGTGAGCCAGTGCCTTCAGCAGCCATACATGCGCATGCCTTAACACACCCACCACCGTGTTTCACAGATGAGGTGGTATGCTTTGGATCTTGGGCAGTTCCTTCTCTCCTCCATACTTTGCTCTTGCCATCACTCTGATATGTTAATCTTCGTCTCATCTGTCCACAAGACCTTTTTCCAGAACTTAAGTACTTTTTGGCAAACTGTAACTCGGCCATCCTATTTTTGCAGTTAACCAGTGGTTAGCATCTTACAGTGTAGCCTCTGTATTTCTGTTTGTGAAGCCTTCTGTGGACAGTGGTCATTGACAAGTCCACACCTGACTCCTGAAGAGTGTTTCTGATCTGTTGAACAGGTGTTTGGGAGGTTTTCTTTATTATAGAGAGAATTCTTCTGTCATCAGTTGTGGACGTCTTCCTTGGCCTGCCAGTCCCTTTGCGATTAGTAAGCTCACCAGTTCTCTCTTTCTTCTTGATGATGTTCCAAACAGTTGATTTTGGTAAGCCTAAGGTATGGCTGATGTCTCTCTAAAGTTTTATTCTTGCTTCTCAGTCTCATAATGGCTTATTTAACTTTCATTAGCACAACCTTTGGTCCTCATGTTGATAAACAGCAATAAAAGTTTCCAAAGGTGATGGAAAGACTGGAGGAAAGACTAGGTGCCGAGAGTTCCCTTATACCTGCATTAAGGAGGCAATTAAACACTCCTGAGCAATTACAAACGCATGTGAAGCCATGTGGCCGAAACATTATGGTGCATTGAAACGGGGAGACTATGTATAAACACTGCTGTGATTTCTACATGGTGAAATCAAAATGTATAAAAATACCCTTTAATAAAATCTGACAATGTGCACTTTAACCACATGTGATTTTTTTCTATTACAAATCTCAAATTGTGGAGTACGGAGTCAAGTAAATAAGTGATGGGTCTTTGTCCAAAACATTATGGAGGGGACTGTAATACCATCAATCAGTCTGAAGAAGGGTCCCGACCCGAAACATCACCTACCAATTTTCTCCAGAGATGCTGCCTGACCCTCTGAGTTTCGCCAGCATTTTTGTGCATCTTTGGTATAAATCAGCATCTCCATTTCCTTTTTATTACCTAATACCATGTTTGGCCAAAGCTTTTTAAAATGCAAAAGTAATCATTTGTTCAAACAGCACTGTGGACTTAGCATCTCTAAATAGGTAATGTTATATTGCAGACTTGTTCTAGGTTTTGTTTTTAAATCCTCAAAGGAATAAATGGGCAATTAATAAAAGTGAACTAACTGCTAATTGTAAACAGACCTGCCAGAATTGTACCGTAGCCGTTTTTTCAGGGGAAATGATCAATGCAATTGAAACCCCAATGTTTGGAAGTGCAGACATTTAGCCAATAAGCCTGTCCATCTCTTGATTGAATAGTTAACTTCTTGTGCACTCTAACCATTGATTACTTTTTGGAAAGACACCCACACAAACACTGTCAAAGCCAGTACCACGAACAACTCAAAATAAGCCTCATGCAGAGGCATACAGAGAAAACTTAAGATGGAGATTAACAAGAGGGTTACTTGAGGATGCATATAGTGGGCAAGACATGGCTGAAGTATCTACACTACAAGAATAAAATTGTGCTTTTGTGTACACGCATATAGTTAAACAAATACAATATAAACTCAACATTATAGGACTCGCATTTTTGGTATCAAACTAAGGGTTTTTCTTTGTTCAAAAGCATTATAGTTCAAAACTGTATTTTAACATAATTCCACTTACTTGTAAAGATCAGTTATATTCTGCATGATAACATTTTTTAAATCATGGCCAATAGAGAATGCATTGAATTTGCAATAATCTATAAAGTGTCAAAAATCTCAGCAAGACATTGTTAAAGCAAAATAAGTGCAGAATAGTTCACCTTGAGAACTACGCAATGATCAGATTCAAAGATTACTAATGCAGGGTCATACCAATAATTTTCTTCCTTTTCACATAAAGATTTGAAATAAATAAACCAGTATCATTTGGTGATTTAACTGGAGAAGCTGAATGCAAATGTCATTCTGTTGGTGATGTACTGTACATTTATAACTCAAAAGGAGCCTATGACAAAGGATTTTTATCACTGGCAGAATATAGTGTGGGTGTGCTAGCTGCTATATTTCATCTTTCCTCTGCATGCCCTTTGCTACCAATGTTACCGACTGTTCCACAGTGGCCAAATAAAGGCAATCTTATAAATTAAAGAGACAAGCCTGCTGCCAGGATCCAATCACGTGGTACAGAAAAAAGAAAATCACTGAATAATTTGAAAACCTGCAGAATCTTCACACACACACAAACACATGCACCATAATCAAAGTCTGGAAGTGAATGCTGGATAAATTTAATGTCATGAATAACATTTATTTTAGATTGATTTCCAACATTTTCGATCTTAAAAACCATTTCCTAGCATCTTTAATTGACTTTTGTGATTTATTATTTTGATAACATTATTTATTTTAGTCGGGTATTTAATTCTTGGTAATGGAAAAAGATAAATAATAATTTTACAGCAGATGGATTTACAGTACAAGCTGTAGATTTCTCAAGAATCCACCGATGGTGAAGCATAAAAAGAGCACCAAGTTCAAGAAACCAGAAGTAGTTTTGGTAATTTATTGTTTCATTTAAATCTACAAAAATACTCTCCAAACCCAAAGCTTTGTTAGATTCTTCCTTTTTGTCCAAGTGGCATTATCATTATTTAATTCCTGTCACAAATCATCCCATATAATATACTCTGCAATTATTACCTTTTAATGCTTCGGAAAAATATTTATGGATGTCTTTGTGGGTCGTTGCACCGGGTATCAAACAAATGCAAAATGTGTGATGTAGTAAAATTACTGCTAAATAATATTTACTGCAATATATTTCTCATACATCATGTACTTTTCATAAATTTATATATGTACTGAAATGTTATGACGATCTAAATTAAAATGTAGCATGTTGGATATCAACTCGAGTTTATTTAAATAAACTCAAATAATCTGAAGATATTTCTCATTGCTCTTCCCCTTTACCTACCTTTCTGGATGAATAGAAGAAAGCACAAATACAAGGAGAATGACATCAATACTTCCATCTGGAAACGGGTAAGTGGAAGTTGCTTCATCACACATATCATGAACAAAGGCATGACACTGGGATGCATTGTATAAAGGGTGACACTACAGAGAGATGATGAAGAACTAGATGAATAAAGGCAATACTATTACAGCTAAATTAGTAAGATATAATTCATATTGATGAAAACAGTACTCATTTATAAAGTATAGACATGACAATTAGGAATCAAAGAAGCAAATTGTACTATTTGCATGTTACAAAAATCAAAACTATTTTCATGCTTCTGCATCTTTCTTTTTTTTAATTTAAATCGTATTGATTTATTTAATTATTTAAAGTTGTGTTTAATTTAGAGATACAGAATGAAAACACGCCCTCAAGCCCAGCGAGTCCACGTTGGCCATCAATCACCATGTTCATACTAATTCTATGTTATCTCACTTTCTCATCAACTCCCTACAGATTAAGGGCAATTTACAGAGGCCAATTAAACTACAAAGCCACACATCTTTCGGATGTGAGAGGAAAACATACACGGTCACAGGGAGAACATGGAAGCTCCACATGGACGGCACCGGAGGTCAGGATCGAGGCCGGGTCACTCGCACTGTGAGACTGTGGCTTTACAAGCTGTGCCACTGTGCAAACTTTAGTATAAACTTGGCCAACATAATGATAAAAAAATGTTAATCTCACAAGGCATAATTTTGATATTCAAAGACAAATCAACACATTTCAAAAGTTTATATTAAAAGAAATGAAGAGAAAACAATTCATGTGCCTACCGTCACCAGATGCACGGCATGTGTTGAAAAATCACAACAATAAAGGAATGTACTGGAATCTCTGTAATGATGGGAAAAAATTATCAATTTCTTCCATTTCCTTAAATTTTAGACTTTAGAGATGCTGCATGTAAACAGGCCCTTCGGTCCGCCAAATCTATGCTGACAAGCAAGCACCCGCACACTAGTTCTATCCTACAATCTAGGGGCAATTTACAGAAGCCAAGTAACTTACAAACCTGTACATCTTTGGAGTGTGGAAGGAAACCAGAGTTGCCAGAGAAAAACCCATGTGGTCATAGGGAGAACGTACAAACTCCGTATAGACAGCACTCATAGTCAAGATTGAACTTGGGTCTCTGGGACCGTAAGGCAGCAACTCTACCTCTGCACCACTGTGCCGCCCAAATTCATATTACTCTATGAAGTTTCACCCATTTACCTAACAATCTCTTCAAAAAAACGATTTAAAAAATGCAAATGTAGTACAATACAATTCCAGGTTAGTCATAAAGTTTTGAATTTAAATGACTAGCTACATAACATGGCTCAGTGATAAGGGGCACTACCAAGTGTAAGTCATTACGGCAAAGGGGTAGTGAGGATTGACCTCTCTCCAAATTTTTAAGATGAATAAATTATTTGACGGATGCATGTTAAGAAAATAATATTATCCATAAGGTAAAACGGTACCACCGACAATATAAAAAAGAGACACAAGGTGCTGTAGTAACTCAGCAAGTCAAGCAGCATCTCAAGAGAACATGGATAGGTGATGTTTCAGGTTGGGACCCTTCTTCAGGCAATATAAAATGGTCACTAAGAAATCTAATATAAAGTTCAGAAGATATCTCTACCTAAGGAGAGGTTATAATGTTGGACTGTCCACTATCGAGGCAAGTTGCACAGATGTATTTAACAAGTTAGACAAACAGGGGGAAAGGGAATAGAGTGAAATTGATAGGTCTAGTCTAGATACAAAAAGACTTGAAATTCACATTCAGCATAAACATTGACAATGAGCAGCTGGCCAGAATGGCTTCCTGTGGTCTACATGCAATGTTATTCTATGATGCTAGCCATAAAGAACGTGAATAAACTTATAGCTGATGATTGTTGGGTTAATATTAGGTAACTATGAATCAAAGTAATCAAGGAGATTCAAATCTGTTTGAATGGTGCAGAACATGCTTATCATGCTGCCACCATTAGGAATAAGAGGCAGGAGCCTGAGAACCGTTACCCCCAGGTTCAAAAACAGTTTCTTCCCATCAACTGCTAGGTTGTTGAACTACCCTGCCAAACCCTAGCTCAGGATCAATTTACGATGCACTCTGCCTCTATTAAGGTTGCACTCTGTTAGTTAGTTAGTTTAGTTTACTGTCATGTGTACCAAGGTACAGCGAAAAGCTTTTGTTGTGTGCTAACCAGTCAGCGAAAGGACAATACATGCCTGTACTGTTATGGTATGGTTTAGCCAGAATTACATCATTTGTTGTATATTTATTGTTGTGTTGTAGCATGTAATGTACCTATAAAGATGCAGCAAGAAAGAATTCCCGTTCCAGTCCCAGTGCATATGACATTTAAACATCCTCTTGAACTCTTCTTCTCTTGCAATACAGAATAGCATTCCATCCTTTTAATAGGAAATTATAATCACCTCAAAGAAATCAGTGGAAAACAAGGTAACAAGGAATGAGATGAGGAACAGCTTTCCCAGTGGAAAAAGTTCACAAAATGAAATTTGCTTGTCTGCTCTATTAGTTTCTTAACTAAATTCCCTGATGTAATTTTCTATATTACTTTAACTTATCTGTCCTGATTTACTGCATGGTCATTTCCTCATTATTTCATAAATTTATAGCATTGAAATCTGTTTAGTAACAACCATGCACAACAAGGAGCTCGAGTTGAATGAAATGGAATTGACAGAAACATGCAACCAGGCCCTTCAATCCACTGAGCCATGCCAACCATCAATCACCTGTTCACACTAGTTCTATGTTAACCCACTTTCGCATCCACTCTCTACACACTAGGGGCAATTTTACAGTTAATTTTGCCAGTTAACTCACAAATCCACACATATTTGAGATGTGGGAGGAAATCGGAGCACCCAGAACCCACGTGGTCATAGGGAGAATGTGGAAACTCTACACAAACAGCACCGAACGTGACGATTGAACCTGGGTCTCTGGTGGTGTGAGACGGTGACTCTACCAGCTGCACCACTGTGCTGCACAATCATTTGAATATAGAACATAGAACAGTACAGCACAGGAACAGATCCTTGGTCCTACAGTTTATGTACCAAATCTGATGCAAGCTAAAATAATATTTGGAAGCTACATGCTTTAAAACCATTACAAATGGTTGAGGCGAGGAGTAGCAGCTGCATATAATGGTGAACAGTGGGCCAAACTGTACCTCGGCTGTCACCCACCCCCCATTTCCCTTGTGCATCTGCATCTTGAGGGCGAGGTATCAAACACATCTTGCAAAACAAAATGCAGACTTCACAATAAAAATCTATCATCCACAGAGATTTGTTTTTCAATTTTTAAATCAATCTAAACTAAACCGAAGGCCAACTCAGATTTTTTTTTAATTTTCCATTAATACCATTAATCATGCAAAAATTACATTTTCATTTGATTCAAGAATATAGAAAATAGCTTTCAAAATGTAGACATAAACCACTGACTAATTAATGGTGATCTGGTTGCCAATGCACCATTAAAAAAATAAAAAAAATTCAAACCAAAGAAAATAAGAAATACAAGCCCTGAAAATATAGTGAAATCAAGCCAGCTTTTGCTATTTAATATGTAACAACATCAGTTATAAGCATTTGAAGACTAATTTTCAGGTAATTTAGAAAAAAACTTTTCTTATTCGCCAGTAATTATCAATCACGAGGAAATGCTTACAATATGCATCCAACACAAAAACAATCTTACTGATTTTTCAGGTCTCTTATTTAATGCACCAATGACCCAATGAGTTCCTCCTGTACTTTGCGTTATGCAATTGGGGTCAGACTCATGCGGCATGGAAATAGACCCTTGGGCCTTATTTTTCAGATTGACATATTCTGTTGTATTTTGCTTTCAAAATGTGTGTTTGTTCCTTATCAGAATCAGAATCACATTTTAGTCGCCAAGTATGTTTTGCAACATACGAGGAATTTCATTGGCCAGGTCCGTCATACAATTAAAAGCAACAGATCACTCAAAAAAACACATTTTAACATGAACATCCACCACAGTGACTCCTACACATTCCTCACTGTGATGGAAGGCGAAATAAAGTTCAAGTCTCTTCCTTTTGTTCTTCCTCGGTCGTGGGTCTCGAGCCCCCGTTGACTGGATGATCTTGACCCCCGTAGCCGGCAGGGTTCGGGCCATCAAGAGCGTTGAGGCGATCAAGCTCCTGCATCGGGGGGGGATGTCAGCTCCCCCGCGCCGGGCGATCGAACCTCGCCGGAAGAACCTTCCGCGTCGTTGGAGCTCCCGACTCGGCCTCACCCGAGACTGCGAGCCCTTGATGGTGAGTTCGCGCGCGGTGGGAGCGATCCCAGGCAAGGGATCAGCTCCGATGTTAAGTCCGCGCCCCGCGGTGGGGCTCACGACAGTCCGAGGAGGCTTCCAGCTCCATCGATGGTAGGCCGCAGAGCCCGGAGAATGTGATCCGAAAATTGATCACATCTCCGGGATGGTAAGAGCTTGAAAAAAAAGTTCCCCCCGATCCCCTCGGCCCTCATAAAACAAACCAAAGAACATGAAAACAAACTTTTAACGCACTAAAAAATAACAAAAAAAAAAGAAAATACGAACAGACTGCCGGCAGAGCAGCCATCTCCCCGGCGCGCCTGGTGGTCATATATTGTTAAGTTTACTTTTTAAAATAATTTTTTTCAATCATGGCATAATTGTTAAGTGAAGTAATATGATACAGAGAATAAATAATACCGAGTTCCTCTGGTACTTTGTGTTTTGTGTAGAGAATTCATTCTTCCTTGTAGAGGATTGCAAAGTGCCCAAGGGTGTCAAAGGTTAAGGGGAGAATACAGGAGAATGGGGTTGAGAAGGAAAAATAGATCAGCCATGATCGAATGGCAGGAACAGACTTGATGGGCCGAATGGTCTAATTCTGCCCCTATGCCTTATGAACCTAATATTTCAATGCCTGCTAATATAAAACTCTTCAATTATTTACTACTCTAAATGAAGGTAAATAAAATTCAAAAGTTTAGACCTAATGTTTTACTTACCGAATTTTACTCAAGATAGGAAAAACACTGTTTCCTGCACCGCATCCAACCTGATGATATCAAATCAAGCATAAAAGCATAAATGTATTATTTTTTGTGGTCAGCAGATTGCAAGTAGCACAATTACACTTGCGAAATAAATGTCAAATATTATGGTTCAATAGGCAGAGCCTGAATCATAAAGTTAAAAGGTTCAACCTATGTTTCAGTAAGTTACTTCATAGAGGGTGAAGAGAAAGGAAGTGTTGCACACATCCTGAACATCACTGAAATCTATATAGGCAGAGTGGGGAAGAGTGAAGTTAGGGGTAGTCTCAGTAATCCCTTTGATTGTTCATTGACTGGCTACAGAATCACAAATCAGCAACTTCACTTGAATAGGACATATAAGGTCAAGCACTGATGTTAAACGGTGTGAGCACATTTTTAATTATTAGAGTGCAGATCAATTAACGAGAACATTTAAAATACAAATTTTTCTTCTACCCTCAAAATGATCTCTCCACGTGCAACATATGAACTACAAATTAATAGCCCATTTATTTATGCAATTAACACCTTTGAAAAAAGCTTTCAATTTAAACTCTATTCACACTAATTTTGTAAAATAATGACAACAAATTTAAATATCCTGTAAATGGCATACAAAATAATCTGTCCAAAAATAGGTGAAACTTGAATAATTATAACCTGCTACTCACCCAGGAGTTTTCTGATGGAAATCAGAAACTCTTAATGGAGTTTTCCTGCACAGAAATAATTTTTGCTAGCTCAAACTATTTGAACGCCAACTCACCAAAAGGATGGAAATTCAATGGAAACATTTAAATTAGTCTGAATTTTATCTCAATTCCTTTACAAACAACTGGCATCTGCTTCATAATAGCATGACAGACAAGGAGAGAAATGGTACGTCTATTGACAACTTGGTGCTAGATCCCACATATCTGGAAGTGCATTGTCACCAAAGTTGTGAGAAACTACTGTATTGGTAGATTTGTATACATTTATAACTAATAAAAATACAGACAATACAAATGCCCTTTTTTTTGCTCTGTACACATACCTCAAATATTTTGAAGGTGAAGTCAATACCAGGAAAATATCCTTGATTCTTTTGTCTGTCCATCCATTTCCAGTCTTGTCCTTTATGCTCCAAGTTCATGTCATCATTTGTTTTCCTTGTTCTCTGCACAGATTCTGCTTTCTCCACAGTTTCAACTGCCTGTTCAGCATGGGTCTTGTTAACACTGTCCAATTTTGTTTGCATCTGCGAGCAAACGGGAGAAAATAATATGGAAGTCTTTTCCGGTTCAAGGACAACTTCATTACACTCGTGTGTTCTGTGTGGCAGGAGCTCGGGAAATTCCATGAACAACCATCTACGATCTTTGAAGAATTTGTTTTGGTGAGCTCTGTAGAATTCATTCCAGTAACTACAGGCATCTTTATCGTATTTGACTGTAGTATAAAAAATTATAGAAAAAAAAACAGAAAGGAAAAACAAAATGTATCTATTGTTGTCACAGTATGGCTATTTTGAAACTGTGATCACTAGTCGAAAGGATTTAGGAAGCTACAGAAAGGCGAGTTCATAAACTAAACCTGAAAAAATTCAGTGCAATCAAACAAAATATGTATTTACAAAAAAGATCTAAAGCAGATTTAAACAAAATTATTAAATTATACAAATCATATTTTTCCAGTTAGGAATACAACCCAAAGATGATATGTGGCGTAGAGGTAGATTTGCTGCCTAACAGCGGTAGAGACTCGGGTTCAATCCTGACTACGGGTGCTGTTTGTATGTTCTTCCTGTGACTGCGTGGGTTTTCCCCGAGTGCTCCAGTTTTCTCACACATTCCAAAGACGGGCAGGTTTGTAGATTAATTGGCTTCTGTAAATTGAACCTAGTGTATAGGATAGAACTCGTGGTTGGTGCAGATTCAGTGGGCCAAAGAGCCTGTTTCTACTCTGTATCTCAAAACTAAATTAACCTGAATTAATTAGCAGTGCTTAGAGGACTCCAATCATGAGTGGACCAGGTGATGCATTGTCACTTGAGATTGAGCAATAACAGGCACCAGAATCTGATTTGAAAGCAAAGCATTTTCCCAATTATCATCGGCACCTTTATTTTGCAATCAAGTTTTCATTTCATTTAAAGAGTCGGCAGTTGTTGATTCAAGAAAAGATGCAATCAGATTCACAAGGAGGGAGAATGTTTTGTGAATTAATTGTAATGGCATTGAAACGCAAGTATTTTGCCCTTGGCAGTGCAATGAAATTCCACAGATCTTCTCTTTAGTAAACTAAACATCTTGAGACATTTGAATCTCTGTTAACGGCCACAAATTATTTTTCCCAAAATAATTTATAGCAATAATTTCATTTCTATTCACTGCCAGGATAAATAATCTCGGAGAAACATAAATCATGATCCTATGTAAATCTCTATTGTTTTAAAAATCACTAATTTTGCTGATAGTTTTGGCAACGAGTGTGAACGAGTGAGAGATTATCATTGTGGACACCATGGGCCGAAGGGCATGTTTCCATGCAGTATCTCTAAACTAAATTAAACATTGCCAGGGGCGATGGCTGAAGCAGATATGATAGCAACATTCTGGAGGCATTTACAGTGCATTCAGAACGTATTCAGACCCCTTCACTTTTTCCACATTTTGTTACGTTACAGCCTTATTTTAAAATGGATTATTTTCCTTTTTTTTATATCATCAATCTACACTCAATAACACAGAAAGAAGAAGTGAAAACAGGTGTTTAGAAATTTTTGCAAAGTAATTAAAAATAAATAACTGAAATATCACATTTACATAAGTATTCAAACCCTTTGCTATGACATTCAAAATTGAGCTTAGGTTCATCCTGTTTCCATTGATTATCCTTGAGATGTTTCTACAACTTGATTGGAGTCCACCAGTGGTAAATTAAATTGATAGGACATGACTTGGAAAGGCACACACCTGTCTATATAAGGTCCCACAGTTGACAGTGCATGTCAGAGCAAAAACCAAGCCGTGAAGATGAAGGAATTGTCCGTAGACCTCCAAGACAGGGTTGTGTCGAGACACAGATCTGGGGAAGGTTATGATACAATTTCTGCAGCATTGCAGGTCCCGAAGAGCACAGTGGCCTCCGTCATTCTTAAATGGAAGAACTTTGGAACCACCAGGATTCTTCATAAAGCTAGCTGCCAGGCCAAACTGAGTAATCAGGGGAGAAGGGCCTTGGTCAGGGAGGTGACCAAGAACCTGATGGTCACTCTGACAGAGCTCCAGAGTTCCTCTATGGAGATGGGAGAACCTTCCAGAAGGACAACTACAGCACTCCACCAATCAGGCTTTATGGTAGAATGACCAGACGGAAGCCACTCCTCAATAAAAGGCACATGACAGCCCGCCCGGAGTTTGCCAAAAGGCACCTAAAGGACTTTCAGACCATGGGAACAAGATTCTCTAGTGTGATGAACCCAAGATTGAACTCTTTGGCCTGAATGACAAGCATCACGTCTGAAGGAAACCAGGCACCGCTCATCACGGTGAAGCATGGTGGTGGCAGCATCATGCTGTGGGGATGTTTTTCAGTGGCAGGAACTGGGAGACTAGTCAGGATCGAGGGAAAGATGAATGGAGCAAAGTACAGAGAGATCCTTGATGAAAACCTGCTCCAGAGCGTTCTGAACCTCAGACTGGGGGGGGGGGGGGAGAGGTTCACCTTCCAACAGGACAACAACCCTAGGTACACAGCCAAGACAACGCAGGAGTGGCTTTGTGACAAGTCTGTGATTGTCCTTGAGTGGCCCAGCCAGAGCCTGGACTTGCACCCGATCGAACATCTCTGGAGGGACCTGAAAATAGCGGTGCATTGACGCTCCCCATCCAACCTGACAGAGCTTGAGAGGATCTGCAGAGAATGGGAGAAATGACCCAAATACAGGTGTGCCAAGCTTGTAATGTCATACCCAAGAAGACGTGAGGCTGTAATCGCTGCCAAAGGTGCCTCAACTAAGTACTGAGCAAAGGGACTGAATACTTATGTAAATGTGATATTTCAGTTAATTACTTTGCAAAAATTTCTAAACTCCTGTTTTCAATTTTTTTTCAAATTTTTCTATCCCCTGCCTGTTCATGTACCTATCTACAGTGCATTCAGAAAGTATTCAGACCCCTTCACTTTTAAAAAATTGGTGAGGAAAATAAAATGTCACCCAGAGATTTGTGAATCTGTGGAATGCTCTGCCACAGAGGTAGTGAATGCCAATTTACTAGATGTTTTCAAGAGAAAGTTGGATTTAGCTCTTAGTGCTAAGGGAATCAAGGGATATGGGGGAAAAAGCAGGAACGGTGTACTGATTTTAGATGATCAGCCATGACCATATTGAATGGCGATGCTGACTCGAAGGGCCAAATGCTCCTACTCCTGCACCTATGTTTCTAGAACAGTACAGCACAGGAAAAGACGCTTCGGCTCACAATGTCTGTGTTGAACATGATGCCAGTTTAAATTAATCTCTTCTGTCTACACGTGATCCATATCCTACCATACCCATGTACCTATGCAAAAGCCTTCAGAATGCCACTACCATCATCCGCCACCATCTGAGTAAAAAACACCTTGCGTTGCCCTTCTCCTTTCATCTTAAAATTGTGCCCTCTGGTCTTTGACATTTCCACCCTGGGGAAAAAGATAATGACTGCCTAGCCGAGGTAGGTATCTATGTTTCTCATAATTTTATATAGTTCTATCAGGTCTCTCAGCCTCTGACATAATTATATCATCTATTATTTTGTTGAGTTAATTCATTTTTACATTGCCTACAGCAAAAGTAATCTGGGCCTAAATTCAATTAGAAAATCAAAATAGAGCAATATTTTTCCTCATTGGCATTAGCATATGAGCAGAATAAGCCCATTCCTTCTCTCCAGAGATGCTGCCTGTCCCGCTGAGTTACTCCAACATTTTGTGTCTACCTTAACATATGAGCATTTTCCTGTTACAAATAGTGTAATTATGAATCAATGTCTTCCACTTGGTGTATCATCCAAAAAAATCTCAAAGGTTCAATTAAAACATTATTCACCTTGTTCTTCTATTGAGACTTTAACACTAGAATTTTCTTCAGCTTTTTGTCTAGCAAGAGCTTCCTGCTCTGGAGTCCATTGCATGTGATCCCTGGAGAAAAAAAAGTTTATTTTCTTAAGGTTTGCCACTGTTAAGAGAAAAGAATACCACAAACTCATAATTTAGACATTTTATATTCTGTACATGACTAGAATATAGACGATTGAAAGGAAAAGAGTTTTTACAAAAATAGATGGTCTTTTTTTTTGGTCAATGTTTTTGCACATTAAGAGATAAGTGATAAGAAATGGGACAGCACAGTGGAGCAGCGGTAGAGCTGCTGCCTTACAGCATCAGAGACCCGGGTTCAATCCTGACTACGGGTGCTATCAATATTGAGTTTATACGTTCTCCCTGTGACCGTGTGAGTCTTCTCCTGGTGCTTCAGTTTCTTCCCACACTCCAACGTGTAGGGTAGTGTAAGTGTACGGGGTGATTACTGGTTAGCGTGGACTCTGTGGGCTGAAGTGCCTGTTTCCACTCTGTAAATCTTAAAAAAAAACATATAAACATAAAATCTGGCCATGTGAAATTTTAGACCAGTCTTGCTCCATAACAAATTGACATGAAGTTTTAATTGTGTTTGCGAGTGTCTTATCCAAGTGTTCTACCACCACAATTTATTACTACATGTCTTCTCACTGAACTTTTCAACTAAGAAATACGTTTAATCCGAAATTGAAATTAAAGTAATAATTTCAGAGGCAATCGTCTTTAATTGCTTCGCTATCATCTTGCGTGATAAGAAAATTGAATAATATCATAAACAACTTTAAAGTAATATTTCTTCTAACAGGATTTTATGTGAGCAACATGAATGCAGCCTGGTTTGTGTCCCTTCTTCTTACCACATATTGTGCTCAAACACTCGGCTGGGATCAGATAAAATTCGGGAGCCAAGAGGAGCAGTGGGTCGTCCGGTACTTTGAAATCTGCAGTGCAAGCCAAGTTTCTTCAGCAATGCAATAGACACCGTGTGAATCAATGCCATTTGTGGCCTCCTCTTCATTTGGATGAAATGTCTCCTTCAAGGAAAATAAATATAAATAATTATTTACATAAACTTAAATGGTCTTAAATAGTTGGAACTAATATAAGTGTAATTAATGCCATGCTACAGCTATAACACTTTTGAGGAAATCAGTAAAATTAGAATGGGAATGCATTCCTTCATTTTTGTTACAGTGTTAAAACAGTAAAAGCAGATGTCCATTTTTTTCTCATGTCCACACAGTTTATGTGCATAAGAAGATACTAAAGGAAAGCAAGAATTGCAAATGGCATGTTTAGTCATTCAAATAATCAGTTCTAGGATTATTTCAAGAGTGTTTAATTGTCATACATACTAACAACTGAATAGTTAAATTCTTACTTGCAGCAGCATAACAGGCCTGTAAACACGGTACTCATCAATTACATAGCAAACAAAACAATTCAATAAATTAAAAACCTTGAGATTAGTGCAAAAAGCTCAAAGTCTTTCATGCAACTAGGGCAATTCATTGTTTAGATAGCATTTTGTAGTATTCAAGTGCCTGATGGTTGTTGGGAAGAACCTGTTCTTGAAGCTGAAATGTTTTTAATGCCTTATTTTGGCTTTGTTAAGACTTTAGGGAACTTGGCTCCAATCAAAATTTTACTGTGAAGGGCAAAACACAAACTGCAGTAACTGTGATGGGAATAAACAAGCAATGTTTTGGGTCAGGACCAATCTTCAGACACAGTGAAGGTATGGCTTACCCGAAACTGCATAGCACATTTTGGTTAATCAGTGCTCTAACAAGGGCACTTGTGTGTGGAATAGCAATTGAGAATGGAGTTGTGACAATAAATATCTGGCTTACCCAATGTGGCCAATCCAAGAAACACGGAATAAGCAGGAACATGCATGCACAGGGTTAAAAAATATTAGTTGAGAATTTTAAAGATAATCCAAAGCCTTAACCGATCATGCCATTATTTAGGAGAAATGTTCCATTCAGGAGACAGTTAACTCAAAAGACAAGGAAGATGGATATTGAGAAGCAGGTGACTATTTTCAAGGCATGTTAAACTTTCTGAAAGTATGGGTTTATCCAATGGATATGAATTAGATAATATTCACTGAGGTGAATAAACATCACACAGAGAGATCAGAATTGAACCAGGGTCACTGGGATTGTGGTGTGGGAGATTGCAACCTTCACGAGGTCGTCCTGTTTCAACTAATGCAATCAACCCGACGTGCACAATCAATTTAGATCAAATAGAACAAGTTGTCCTACAACTTTAGGCTGTGCACACCATACGCAAGAAGAAGACTGGGGTTGTGGGTATGAGGTGATGATGCATCTCGGAGGTGGACAAACAGAGCAATGAAAATATTGGTTAAATCATCAGTAAAACTAAGAGCAAAATACCTAAATTCTAAAACATTAGGTCAGGCAATTCCTTGCTAAAGGGCAGCAGTGTGGCACAGCAGGAAGTCCATAAGTCCACAAGCTGCCCCCAAAGCTCCAGTGACCTTCAGTACACTCTGTGTGGAGTTCGCAGGTTCTCCCTGTAATTGGGTGGGTTTCCCCTTTACACTCTGGTTTCTCCTCATATCCCCAAATGTTGCTGGTCATTTAGTCATTACTTTTAATGAACTGAGGAAAGGCATTTGACAAGGCCCCTCATGGTTGGCTGACCCAGAAGGTTGCAATGCATGGTACCAACAGTGACTTGGATTTTCAAAATTGGTTTGGCCATATAAGACAGAAGGGAGTGGTGGAGGGGTGTTTCTCTGACTGGAGGTCATTGGAGACAATGGTATTTTGCAGGGATCAGTGCTGGGACCTCCGTGGTAAATGACGGGAGGAGAATATGTATGGGGGGAAGTTGTGGATAGTGGCGTGTGGATACTGATGAAGGGAGTTAAACAATAAAACAGGATATAGATAATTTCCATAGTGACCTTTCTATCCTGGTCATCCACCATTGAGTGAGAGCACATGCAAACTGGAACAGCTCTTATTCTGCTTGGGTAGCTTACAACCCAATCGTAAGAACATCGAATTCTCTAATTTTAGATAACAACTATACCCTCCTCTCTCTCTTCTTCGCCCAAGCTCCCCTCCCCCCATCTGGACTTGCACCTATTTCTCCCCTCCCCCTCCCTTCCTTCCTCTAACTTCACTGTCCACAACTCTTAAATCCTTTTGTCTCACTTCTGCCTTTTCATCTCAGGACTTTGCCTAACCATCTGCCTATCAGAAACTCCACTCATCTGAATCAATGTATTACCTACCAGACTATGTCCACCCTCCCTACAATCAGTCTGAAGAAGGGTCCCCACCCAAAACATCACCTTTCCATGTTCTCCAGAGATGATGCCTGACCTGCTGAGTCACTCCAGCACTTTGTGTCTTTTTGTAAACTAGCATCTGCAGTTCCTTGTATCTCCAGAATACAGATACATTGAGAATATGAATGGAGAATTGGCAAAAAGAGTTTAATCTGAAAATTCTTTGAAGGAGATCAAATGTAAGGTGAAAGCAATATTTGGAGCAGTGAAATGCGGAAGGATCTTGGGATGTATGTCCATAGTTCCTGAAGTGGCTACACAAGTAGGCAGGGTGATAAAGAAGACATATGCCTTCATAGGTTGAGGCATTGAGTATAAAAATCAGGTAGTCATATTGCAGCTGTACAAATCGCTTAGGCTATATTTGGAGTATTGTGTGCAGTTCTGAGCACTATATTACAGGAAGGACGTGGAGGCTTTGGAAAGGGTATAGAAGAGGTTCACATAGATGTGCCCGGATTAGGGGGCATTAGCTATACGGAGAGATTGAACAAATTTGGATTGTTTTCTCTGGAGCATTGGAGGCAGAGGGGCAAATTTGATAGAAGCACAGGCACATTGCACTTTATGCATACTTGATTTCTACATTTTTGAAATAACACGCTTGTTCATTTAATACCCTAGCTTGATTTACGCAATCATGTTTTTGGAATAACTGTGGATATGCCTGTTGCTGGGTTGTATAGTTCCATGTTTACAGGACTGGTTGAGATTTCAAGAAGATGGAGGCCATGTAGCAAATTGAAAACAATGGTGAAAACCTCATAATCAAGATGCTACTGAATGCACTCTAGCGTCAGCAAGATTAGACAGTGCATGCAGAGATGCTGCCTGACCCACTGAGTTACTCCAGCCTTTTGTGTATGCACAAATATTGGAGTTAGTTTCAGAGCAGACAGGAGAATGTTGGTTGATCTCAGGATTACATAGAAAATAGGTACAGGAGTAGGCCATTTCTCTTCGAGCCAGCACCGCCATTCAATATGATCATTGCTGATCATCCAAAGACAGTACCCCGTTCCTGCTTTTTCCCCATATCCCTTGATTCCGTTAGCCCTAAGAGCTAAATCTCTCTTGAAAACATCCAGTGAATTGGCTTCCACTGCCTTACATGTCCAGTCGACCTATTCTTTCATCATATGTCAGTCCCGTGATCCCGGGAATGAACGGTATTAGGAGGGAGGCACGTCAAATAGTCTTGAAAAAAGCATTAGGCAACAAAGCTGCAGATGTTTCATCAAAACATGAGCCAAAGTCTGAATGGAGTCAGGCAACGTACCAATAGACAATAGGTGCAGGAGTAGGCCATTTGGCACATCGAGCCACCACCGCCATTCAATGTGATCATGGTTGATCATCCACAATAAGTACCCTGTTCCTGCCTGCTCCCCATATCCCCTGACTCCGCTATCTTTAAGAGCCCTATCTACCTCTCCCGACTTCGGGGCTGTGGCAGCGTTCCTGCGGCCCGACTTCGGGGCTGTGGCGCCGTTCCAGCGGCGACGACCCGACTTCGGGGCTGTGGCGGTGTTTGGGCGGCGGTGACCCGACTTTGGAGCCTCGGCCGTGGGCCCAGTGGACGATAGCGTCGGAAGCTCGCAGGTCACAGGTTGGTAACCTGTTTTGCCGGGGCGCCCACAACAACAGCTTTGTCCGCTGGATTGGAGGGCGGCAGCTTCAGCAGCTTCGACCGCCCCGGGCCGCGGAGTTTGAACCAGCCCGTTCGCGGAGCTCGGATTCAACCGCGGGACTTGCTTACCATCACCCGGTGGGGTCACAACATCGGAGGCCTGGATCGCCTAAGCGCAGAAGGAGAACAAGGAGGGAAGAGACAAGGACTTTGGGACTTTTGCCTTCCATCACAGTGAGGAGGTGCCTAGTGGACTCACTGTGGTGGATGTTAAACTGTGTTGAGTGTGTGTTTTGTTATTAATTCTATGTTATGGCTGCAAGGTTAAACCATTTCGTTGTACTGTAAATGTGCAATGACAATAATCTAATCTAATCTAAAAGTGCAAGATGCAAAGGTTATAATCAAGCATTGTGCTGCTAATACGATGCATGACGGATTAGTAGATGGCATGAAGGAAGGATGGGGAGAGAAACTAGCATAAAAACATTTTAGCAGCCACGATAAATAAGCAGGTGAAACTAGGCAGGAGAGCATAAAGGGGGAAAATATACAAGTATTTTAAAAAATCATGCTTGCAAGATGTCTATCATTGAAAATGTCAGCATTGACTGACATTCCTGGTTGCCCCATTGGTAGTATTAGTAATTAAAAAAAACAAAGTGTTGCAGTAATATATCTGGAGAACATTGATAGGCGACGTAAGGAAATAAGAATTCCATTGTTCTATTTCGGAACATATGACAATAAAACACTCTTGACTGGGGGCAGGAGGTCAGGGTGCCGGTGGGCACCACAGCCCGTGACAGTGTGGCCGCACAGGGGGAAACGGAGTGGAGGACAGCCGTGGTTGGATAGCACTGACCCCGGGGGGGAGAGTGGGGGCTGTCCTGAGGGATGCGCACCTTTGGCCGCTTACACCTTGGTGCTCGGGTTCAGAGCAAAGATACTAGAGCATTTGGTTCAGAGCGCTCAGTCACCCTCCACAATCATTTCCAGTGCAAAAAATGACCATTTGGGCGTCTTTTAACAGGTAAGAAAGTATGTGTTTCGTGAGTAAACAGTGCATGCCGGAGGCTGCCATGTCCTCCAAAAGGATTGCCTTACGTGTAACCCCCCCATTAATTTCATACCATATTATCTGTCGACTGGTATTATTTTTCTGTTACTCGTTTCTCTATTTAAATGCTACTTTTCTTTGGATGGTTGTTTCAAACAATAATCATGGATGGGCAAATTTACAAAAACTCAAAGATCCTAAACAATGTTTGAAAGCAGAATAGGGAGGTTTCACGGCAGTCGGGTCACGACCCATGACCCGTACTGTTGCTACGCTACTCCAAATGGATTACACGCGATGAACTGCAGGTAGGCACTGACCATTGTTTCCAGCGTAGCGGGCCTGTTAAAACCCGCTGAAATTGTCCATTTTTGCGCTGTAAATAATTATGGAAATCGGGATAAGCGTGAGAGACATTTAGCCTACTTCAGAATTCCGAAAGTGAGGAGAAATGACGATAGATAGAAGCGGGAGCTGAAGGGACAACAACAGCCAGAGTACTTGGTGAACATTGGCCGTTTGCTCACTGCATTTCAACAACAGGCATTATTTGTGTTTTTCTTGATTCCTTTGGCATCTAAAAAGTTTCAGAAGTGATAAATCTGGCTGTAATTTTTTTAATCGTCCATGGTTCTCAAGTGGGTTTTTACATACAAAATGAAAACGCATCTGAAAAAATATTTACAGCCAGATTTATCACATGAGAATTTTTAGATACCAAAGGAATAAAAACCCCCCACAAATAATGCCTTACTTGATGAAATGCAGTGAGCAAACGCGATTATTCCCAATATTTTCAATGTTTACCAAGCACTTTAGCTGCTGTAGTCCCTTCAGTTCTCGCTTCCCTATACCTTCATTTCGCTTCACGTTTGGAATTCTAAAGTTGGGTACATGTCTCTCACACTTACCCCGACTCCCACAATTTTTTTCAGCGCAAAAATCCAACATTTTGGCGGTTTTTAACAGGGAGGAATGTACGCGTTTTTAGCATTAATAACATATACAGGAAGTGCCGGATGTCTTCCAGTTGGATTCAGCGGCTCCGTTCGTCGAGCCCTATGACCCAGTGACCTTACGTGACTTTACGGGGTTGCACGTAAGGTCATCGGGTCAAAGGGCGTGACGCACGGAGCAGCTCAATTCTTCTGGCGTACATGGCAGCCTCCGGCATACACTGTTAACTGACCACTGAACTGACAGTTACTGACGACCACGACCCCCCCGGGGTCCGCGGGTGTGGAACCGGATGCTGGGACAGAACCCTTCAGGAAATATTCTGCTCAATCTTCGTCACAATCCCAAAAGCAAAGTTGATCATATTTCAAAACCCTAAATCATTAAGGAGACGGCAGCAAGTAGCCGAGGCAACATATAAGACTAACCCTACGCTCCGGGGACACCAGCGCTGAGCTGAGCAACCCGGGGTAAAAGCAATGCCTCGGGACTCCGGCCCCTGCCTCCTGCTCGTTGGGATCGCCGACATTTCGTACGTCCACTTCCAGCTGCAAAGTGGAACAAGCAGGAGCACGGTTCCCGCAGCAAACTCAGCGTGCAGACACGGAAGGTCAGCAGAAACGCCGGGACACGAGGTCACGGCTGCACTGAGACGACAGAAAATCCTCAGTCCACGATGACAGCGCCGGCTTAGAACTACATTTCCCACAGGCCTCATAGTAAACTACACCTCCCAATCGGCTTTGCGGCGCCGGATCAGTAAAACTACACTTCCCGGTAGGCTTCGCGGCAACGGCCCGGCTGAGAAGCGACGACGGGGCCAATTTGAACTACACTTCCCGACAGGCAGAGCGGCACGAGGCCCTGGTGCTGCCGTTTGAACCTTTGGTTTGAACCAAGTGCCGTGTGCGGGTGGCGCGTGCACCCACCGACTCACGTCCCGGGTCGATGTTGCTGTCGCCCAGGACGGCGGGCGTAAGGAGCACCGAGGCAACTACTTAATGCAAGTAGGATCTCTTCCTGTGGTGGCCATTGCACAGCCTCCGATAATTACAATGTCGCATATTCGATTTTATTTTCGAAAGATTCACCCCGCTATGTACTTGTATATAATATAAACAAGTCAGGCCGGATGATTAGATGTGGGCTTGTGCGGGAACAGCACACACATAAGATATTTGGCACACACTATATATGCACGAGATATTCCAGCTGTCGGCGGTTGTGCAGTAGCAAGCAGAAGCACAAGAAGATATGCAACAGAAAAATAAACATTTTTTGTACCCACTTCGTTACTCCAACACTGTCTTTTTCTAGTAATCCAGCATCTGCAGTTCTTTGTGTTCACATGCATGCCTCAGTGAGCAGGGCTCTCGCTTAACTTTTTCCCCTGTTCCAGCCGGGCAACCTAAGCAGCTTTTTAGGTTGCCAAATGACAGTTTAGGTGGTCATTTAAGACGGCTCGCATGACACGTGCGATAATGTGCTCAGTGCGTAGTTACCAGTCAGAATTATGGTCAATGAAGCATTCACATATTATTTCTGCTTCAAATAAAGTCACAAACTAAACATATTCACCAATCAAGACATTCACCAATGACATGCAGCAAAATTATAATACAGTATCTCATCTCTTTTTACATGTTGCAATGAATGCAATTTCTATTATTTTTTTCCACTTCCAAACAAAATTCTGGTTGGATTATTCAGCGTATGATCAACCTCAGTGAGACCAAGTGCAGGCTTGGGGATCGCTTCGCACAACACCTCCACTCAGTTCACAATAACCAACCTGATCTCCCGGTGGCTCAACACTTCAACTCCCCCTAGAACCTGTTTCCACGCTGTATCTTTAAATTAAACTAAAAACACTAAAACCAGAGGAAATCTAAAGACGGGTTTCTACCCGAAACTTCACCTAATTTCTTCTATCCAGAGAAGCTGGCTGCTCCATGGAGTTCCCCCTGCAAGGCGGCACATGCGCACAACCACGACTGATGATGCGCTGGCCAAAGATCCTCGCTATAGGATCTTTGGTGGTGGCAGTGCGCATGTGGAGGGGGAGGATGTGCAGGCCGTGGCAGTGCACATGTGTAAGGCGGCCTGCCGTGCCAGCGGATGAGGAGCGGGCGGAGATGGAGAGTGACAGAGAGAGAGAGAGAAGATAGAGAGGGGGCCCGCTCAGAATTAAACGATAGGTATCCCGGGTGCTTGCCAAGCCAGGCAAAATTACATGGCTTTTAGGTTGCGCAGCGGGACTGTAGGTTGCCATTGGCAACCAGGTAACCGCTAATTTCGAGCCCTGCTCAGATTTGTTGTGCTGCTAAATATCAGTAAGTTAGGTCCTATGATTACGATCCCACTTTCTTACCAGAGACTAATGTACAGCACGAAGGAAGAACCTACTTCCTTTAACATGAGCTGAAAAAAATCAGGGCCTTTGGAACATAGAACAGTGCAGCACAGGAACAATGTGCCCTTTGGTCCATACTGAACAATGCCAAGTGAAACTACCATTACTCCAGCACTTTGTGTTAATATGCATGACCTGTAAAACCACTTGAATGGGCCTGAAGGCCAATTTCTCTGATCTCACAGAAGGGGAAGCAAATAACTTGTATACAAGACTTGGTGAAACTTCAAACACAAAGCCATCTTTCCCCAAGCTTGTCACATTAATAAAGTAACAAAATAACAATGAAGATACCCAGAGACACAAAGAACTGTAGATGCTGAAATTTTTAACAAAACACAAAGTGCTAGAGGAACTCAGTGGGTCAGGCAGCATCTGTGGAGGGAATAGACAGGCAACACTTCAGGTCAGGACCCATTTTTAGATATCAGTCGTCTGTCCGATCCCTCTGCAAATGTTGCTGGACCAGCTGAGTTCCCATAGCAGTTTGAGCAAGACATAATGAAAATAGCCATTTTTAGTGGTCTTAAGTGTTTTAGACCAAAAATGGAAAATCTAAAGATAATCTTCCCTTTCATTTTATATTTAATTTTATCCAGGAAAATATTGATGATGCTGACAAACAATCAAACACAATAGAGACTAATCAACGAGTCATGCAACATAGAAACAGGCTATTTGGCCCAACTGGTGCATGCCAACTAAGGTGCCCAAGCAAGCTAGTCTTATTTACCCACATCCATTTGCATGCATGAAAACTGATTTTGAATATAATGCCTTGGAACTGGAATATACTGTGGGTACAGAATGAGGAAAATGGGAATGAAAGTGCAGGAAGTGGAAGGAAATACACCCATACAGTGCATGATTATTTTTTTTGGAAAATCTAAATCGACCTGTAAAGGTTTATGTGTCACATTTAAAGTTCAAGATGGCTTCACTTTCAAAACTCTGACTTCCAAAACTACTGCCAGAGAGCAATTGACAGCTATCATCAATGCTGGCATTGACAGTTTCAAACTTTTAGGCCAGAACACTGCAAAACACTAACATAAAGTTAGGATTGCTCCAGCATGCTCAGCATTTCAGTAAAACAGTGCAGAAGACCAAAGGCAAGCCATAGAATCACACAGCACAGTCACAGGCCCTGCAGCCCATCTTGCCTATGCTAACCAAGATGCCTTTTACCCATATCCCTCGAAATGTTTCCTATCCACAAAGTGCAAAGAAGTGAAATGTTGAGATAGTGTAGCACAAAGAACTGCAGATGCTTGTTAATACACAAAAGGACACAAAGAACTGGCAGCATCTCAGGAGAACATGGATGCTGCACGATCTGCTGAGTTACACTAGCATCTTGTGTCCTGTTGAGATACAGCCTTGTTTTTATTACAATATGGCTTTAAGGTTGGTAAAATAACTTTTTTTCAGTTAGAAGTTACCACAGACAAAAACATCTCTCTGCTGAAGCCAACGTACAAGTGCTTCCTTTAATAACAAACATACTTTTGTACTTCCTCCTTCTTTCTGAACTGAATTTATGATGCCATTTGCTGAAATTTTCAGCTAATTCTGGGAGATAATGATGGTAGATTTTGGAAGGTACTGCAATCTGTCAGAACATCTGTTTTAATCAAGAAGTTAACTTGCAGGTTGACATTCCTACGTCTCCTCATTCCATTTTTGCTGCTGACGATTAGCATAAACTGTAACCTAATTCTATTTAGATAATGCTAATTAACCGCACCTTCTCAATAAAAAGCATTTATCTCATATAAAGGGCAAAATCACCAGCATGATTAATTAGTTAACATTACTCACACAATGCAGACAGTTCCCTGCCATAAATTTGGGCATTATATTGAAGGAAGTTGTATTTTCGCACAACACAGATAGGTGATGTTTTGAGTCAGGACCTTTCTTCACACGAAGGCCCAAAACATCACCAATCCATGTTCTCCAGGGATGCTAATTGACGTGCTGAGTTACTCAAGCACTTTGCGTCTTTTTTTTTGTAAACCAGCAGTTCCTTGTATCTGTATTTTTAAGGTTCTATACCTTGACTTTATTTTATTGTATCCAAAGAAAATTCACACTTTTGATACAGCAATAATGGGATTGTATTGATGGAATTAATTTTAGGATCAGTTTTAATGTTACCTTTGCACATTATGTTATTCATGATTTTACTAATTGATTAATAGGAATGTGGAAGTGTAAAGTTAATTCTTAATTGAAATTTAGCACAATAATGACTTGCCATCATAATTTTGAAGTATATTTTACTAAAAAACAAAATCTGATCACAATCACAGATCTGATCAACTGGATTTCCTGTTTTTCCATTGTCAGATACGACAATTCCTAAAATGTAATCTCAAGTTTCTTCAGGAGCCTCAGGCAAACAAGCATGGACAATTTAACAATTAAATTATCAATAAAAATGCACGGTGTGAGAAAATCAACCAACATTTCATGTTTAAGGAAAATAAATAACTATTGCATTTTGACCGCAAGATCTCTTGGTTTGTATGGAAATGAAGTTGGTTCCATTCACAGAAAAAACTTGACCATCCTCTGTCAGTTAGTATGTCAGGTGAGTTCCGGTCAGTCAGTGTCAAATCTAAGTAAATCATGCAATGTTAATGTCAATTTTTATCTTATGTGTGCCCTGCTTACATTTTTTTCACATAAAGGAACAGATTATTGAGTTATTTTATAAAAGTGCTTAAATTATGAGTAGAGTTAATAAACGTTTAAACAATAAATTTATATAATTAAACATCACCAAATTTGCCACCAAGTTACTGAAACAAATTCCATCCAAACTTCAGAAATCCTTCCATTCAGCTACTACCTGTATACAGCAGAATCACTCAGTTTTATGTAATCTGTACTGCTAATTTCCAAAACTTCGTCCTCATTTATATTCTTGGTATAACTGGGTACCCAAAACCTTCCATTGAAACTTGACAGTCAATAACATGATTTTTAAAAGCTCTTTCTTACAAGTTTGCACTTAATTTCTACGATAGTGTGATAATTTGCCATTTTTTTGTTTTTTATATTCTTGGTTTGACAGGGTACCCAACACTTTCCATTATTGGGTTACTGAATAAAAATTGTACTATGAAACTTTCGAATAAATAACATGATTTTTTAAAGATCTTTAATACAAATTTTCAATTAATTTCTACAATAATTTGATAATCTGCCAGTTGTTTATTTTTATTTAAATGTAAATGCCAGCATGTGGATAACGTTGATTAGAATGCAAGCTGTTGCTGCATATACTGATATATTTAATGAAACTTAGAAATCTTATTTGGAAATTGAATCAAAGGGATTACTTTATCATTTTTCAGAAGACCACATCTTTTGAGAGAGTTTGGACAAAACAATCAAATTCACCAGTGATTTATGAGAAAGGAAGGATTTATTTTGACAATTATAGATGTTGTTTTATTAGGTAAGTCAAATATATTAAATATGGCAAAAGGGACAAAATTTATCATATTATTTTGTATAATCATAAAACCTTAAAATCTGCAATATATAATGGGTATATATATATATCTGATATGTACATGCAAGATGCAAATAGTGATTGGTAACCTCATAGATCTATCAAAGTGGGTTCCATTTTGTCCTCCAATGCTATCGATTGATTACATTGATTGAAAGATACAGCATGGAAACAGGTCCATCGAGTCCATGGCGACCATCAATCATCCAATCATACTCGTTGTAAACCCACTTTTGCATCCATTCCCTACGAATATTCGGGTAATTTACTGAGACCCATTAACTTACAAACACACACGTCTTTGGGGTGTGGGAGGAATTGGGAGCACTCAGAGGAAGCCCATGTATTTACGGGGAGAGTGTGCAAATTTACACAGACTGCATCCGATGTAATGATCGAACCTGGGTCTCTGGTGCGGTTCTACCAACTGTGCCACCTGTATCCATGTTAAATTTGCATATTCCCCCTCTGCTGATGTGTTTCCCCCCTGGTGCTCCAGTTTTTCCCACATCCCACAGATGTGAGATTTGGTAGGTTAATTGGTCATTGTCATTTGTCCCTAGTGTGTAGTCACATGGTAGAATGTGATGGGAATGTGAGAGAATAATCTGGGTTTAGTGTAGGATTAGGGTAAATTATGTTTGTTGGTGCAGAATCAGTTGTTTAAAGGGCCGGTTGCTGCTCTGTATGACTAACTCTTTAAATGTTTGTAATTTCAGCACTGGACCTCAGCCCACCTTGCTTTATGAATTGCCCAAGCTCCACAAGTCTGAGAAGATTGAGGATGCACTGTTGTGCGAGTCACCTGTGGTAAGTGTACATAAAATCTATAATATTAAAGAGTTAATGGAAGGCACACCAATCAATACCTTGACTTTCAGTATTCTGTTATGCCATTTGAGAAAAAGGTAAGGGAGTCTGCCAACTTCTGGCACCGTTTTTTTTAGTTCTGTGTAGAGATACAACATGGAAAAAAACATGCCGTTCAGCCCACGGAGATCACGCCGAACATCGATCATCCATTCACACAAGTTCTATGTTATCCCACTCCCTATGCACTAGGGGCAATTTTGCAAAGGCCAATTACCCTACAAACATGCACATCTTTGGAATGTGGGAGGAAACCGACGCAGTCACAGGCAGAAAGTGCAAACTCCACACAAACAGCACCCGAGGTCAGGATTGAATCCGGGTCTCCGATGCTGTGAGACACCAGCTTTACCAGTTGCACCACTGTGCCACCCATACTATATCCTTAATGGCATTTATGGGAAGTTTTGAGAGGAACTCTTCCAAGGTTTTCTATACCATTGGTCAAAGATAAGCACAATGCATCATATAGTATAGCGACAGGAAGGTGTTAAGTGATGGAAGCGATCCAGGCAGTTTAAATCATTACTAATGACTGACTAAAACTATTCTTTGCCTGTTACCCAATCTCCCCTTTCTTCTCAGTCTTGTACATCATTAGAATATCACCTAGTTGTTACTACACTATAAACACAATGAATTGCAGGTGCTGTTAAAAAAAACCCCACATATGCTGGAATAACTCAGCAGGTCAGGCAGCATCTCTGGAGAACATGGGTAAGTGACAATTTGGTCAAGAAGAAGGGTCCCGATCTGAAATATCCCCAGTCCATTCCATCCACAAATGCAGCCTGACCCACTGAGTTACTCCAACACTTTGTGTTTTCAGCCACGGCACAATGCACAAATGTGTCATTACGTTGTTTGATATCAGAATGTTTTGCTAAACCTTGCATGAAATTTGACAAAAAATGCAATCATTTAAACTTTTCTTTTACACACAAGGGTGAGATGTTACCCAAACCATCAGACCACAAGCCTGCAATCTTGATCCTTACTGCAAACAACTGGTTAATCCGTATGTCTACCAGGACTGCAAAGATTATAGAAAAAGTTTACCTCTCATCGCAGTTGAAGTTCAGGTATGTTTTGTGATTGAATTTGCGTACTCTTAATATGATTGTGTTTAATGCGGTGTTGGAAGGGGAGTCAAGCAAAGCAGCTTATCCCTAACCAGTCTGAAGAAGGGTCTCGACCTGAAACATCACCCATTCCTTTACTCGAGAGATGCTGCCTGTTCAGCTGTTACTCCAGCTTTTTGTGTCTATCTTCAGTTTAAACCAGCATCTGCAGTTCCTTCTTGCACAGCTACATTAAAACCTCAGTAATGACACATGGAACTTTACATGTAACCAATTGATCAAATGTTTTAGAAAGAATTGCAGATGCTGCAAAAATCAAAGGTAGACAAAAAAGCTGGAGAAACTCAGCGGGTGAGGCAGCATCTATGGACCAAAGGAATGTTTTGGTTAATCAAGTGTTTTGGTTTATCAAGAATTAACCCATCTGCTCGCTTGGTGTAACCCCACTATCAACTGCTCTCTTCCTCAGTTGCTGAATATTAAAGCGTGCCATTTTGTAAATTGCAGATTGCTGTACTATTCAAGATCTGTATAAGGCCTGATTTGCATGTGATGAGACAAAGAATGTCGATATAAAATTGTAATAAATTGTTTGTTTACATGGGGGTTACGTGCTAAAAAAGTGGTGCATATTTCAAAAATGTGTAAATTCAACGTACTTGCGACTATGCTGTCAGGCTTAAATTTGAGCATGTTCTGGAAATACGAACGCGTAAGTCAACCTTTGGTATTAAAGGAACAGCTCGTCATTTCAAAAAAGTATAAATCAACCACGTGCCTGTATCTGTTCTTGGTACTGTAACAGGCTGGTGGGAGCTGTTCAAAATATGACCTTGGGAATTAATTTAAATCCTATAGGGACCACATACCATTTGTTTAAAAAAAATAATGATTATTAAAGACTTATTGGACCACATAAAACTAAAGGGAAAAGCATGTAAAAAGGCAAAACCATCGCAGATTTTGCTGATTGGCAGAAATACAAATAACAGCAGAGAGGTGACATTAATAACACAAGGAAACAAAGCAAGAAGCTTGAAAACAAAATCAAAATCAATACAAAATTTCACGACAGTTTTGTGGGAAAATCTGTGATCACCAGCATTACACCCCCTAAAAAGTAAATATGATATAAATAAAAAATTTGGATTTGGTACACAAACTGATGTTATACGTGATAATAGGGAAATAGCAGATATCTTAAATTGTACTTTTTGTCAGTATGTGTATTGGACAAAGTGAATAGCACATTGAACATCTCAAGGATACAAAAGTCATATTAGGGACAGGATTTTGGCAAAATTAGTTGGCAAAAAAATAACTATATTAAAAAATATATCAATGGCATCAAAGAATGGACAGATTCCTATCCCAGAGGTTTAAAATGGGAAAGTGACAACATTGGAGACATTATAACTAAAGGCTTTCTTTATTTAAGATTGGTTCCTCAACCTCAGATAATTGCACACATCACTTTACATTACAAGAATGGAGGGATAGAAAGGCCAGTGAATTACAGATGATTCAGCCTAATATTTGCTGTCAGGAAGATTCTGGAGACTGCAACTAAAGAATGAATTCTTCGCTGATTAGATAAAGCCATCTTGAAATTATAAAGGACAGGTCATTTGTGACAAGCCCAATTTGTATATACACACAAAAAAGTAAAATAGTAGGCAAAAGGTGCCAATAGATTTATTTTTATTGGGTTCTAGAATGCAGTTGATAATATCTCACTTGACTCTTTTAGATAAAGAAAAAGTTCATGGAAATGAGTGCAAATTATTGACTTGGCGAGGACATTTTTAATGTTTTATGTGTCATTCCTAACTGTCACTGTATGTCATGTTGTCACTTGCGGGTGGAGCACCAAGGCAAATTCCTTGTATGTGAATACTTGGCCAATAAACTTATTCATTCATTCATTCCAAAATGGCTACCTCAGAAAATGTACTAATTCGTGAAACATGGAAAGAGTGGAGACTCATAATGATGGTGATTCATGTATCGAGATCATTGAAATGAAAAGGACAAACTAGAAAGATGAACTGTTTGTTAGTCTTTATATCTAAAGGACTGAAGTACACTGGCATGCACAAAATCTGGATTTGAATAATGAGGAAAAAAACTATTTTTTGCGTAGTGCTGAATGTACTGTCTGCAGATCTGGTAGAGGTAGGTTCATTGTGAGAGGGAGGGAATTAAAGATGAAGAAACATTTTTAAAGGCGATGAAGAAAGGACCAGTTAGCATAGAGTTGCTCTGGTAGAGTGCAGGTCTAAACATAATGGGGTGTATGGCCTCCTTCAGTACCATAACCATTGTATGGTTTTATGAAATGAAACGAAGGAACAAAAAATAAAATTACATTTTGGTAAACAAATGGGGAGAGGTGTATCTGGAGCAAAAGATGACATAAACCTTTCAGGTAAAATGATCGATTTCTATGCTGGGTGTACTATGGTATCTTTTAATAAATATTCTAATTATCAGGTATTTGACGTGGGACAATACTCAAGAGACCATAGTGGTAAAAACTACACAGAACAAAGTTACAGCTGCAGCTCGAGCGGTGAGTAGTATGTTGTTGCTTTAACTGCTGCGTCAGCTGGGTACATTGCATCTTTAAGATATTCTCCTGGTTTTTATGGGTCAAAGTACTTCTTTGATTCTGCGTAATTTGTTGCTGTCCATACACTACCATTTATTCTGAATTTATTACCTACCCTTTATGGCAAACATTTAAAATTCACAAGTAACCAAAGAAACTAGGGGTTTTATTGTGTGTGAAGTTGACAAAGTATTTACAAAAATTTGGATTATCCATGAATAAGTGTCATTCTGGTTTGAGTTAAACTGATTTCTGTATGAAAGTGGTAGTAATTTGTGATTCAAATCAAATTTCTGAAAACAAATCAAATGGCAATGGAAACAGAGATTATTTTGTACTAATTATCCTACAATAATTAATCCTGGTGACTAGTTCTACACAATCAATGATTAGGTTTGAACTAAAGCCTTGGGTAAATTTCTGAATGGAGTAAATAAACCCGTCAATACTGCTGAAAATGAAATGCAGATGAAACACATGTAGATCTTCACTTGCGTTAGGATGGCAATCTACTCCTGGTAACTACCTGAAACTGCTGTTTGAATTTCCAAAAGAGGCACCCATTCCTGTCACTCTATTCTGTAGGTCATTCACATTTCACATCTCCGGGTCTAAAAAGGTCTTAAAGTTAACACAAAGTGCTGGAATACTCAGCTGGTCAAGCAAAATCTATGGAGAACATGGATAGGTAACATTTCGGGTTGGAAACGTTCTTCAGACTGAAGAAGGGTCTCAAACCATAACGTCGCCTATTCATGTTCCGCAGAGATGCTGCCTGACCTGATGAGTAACTCCAGGAGTTACGTTATGTATTATTTTATAAGCTAGCATCCACACCTTGTTTCTATTGTCTTAAAGTTATTATTTTCCTTTTAGCTGAATGGTTTAACTTGATGTTCTGCACCTAACATCTGTGGCCCTGCTCTGGCTAGACTCTCACTGAATTTAGGAAGTTCGACAGGTGGTGCTTTGTGTGCTCATCAATCATGGCTGCATGTGGAGACCATGTGACAACCCCACATGTACTGGGAACGTGTCCCGATTGGTCCTCCAACGTGATTGCAGGGATGCCCACCCCAAAGGAGGACATAGCTGAGGAACGACATCATGATTTTCCATGCCAGACATACATAGAATCAAACAGCATAGAAACAGGCCTTTCGGCCCAACTTATCCACGCCAACCAAGATGCCCATTTATGCTAGCCCTATTTACCCATGTTTGGCTCATATACCACTAAACCTTTTCTATCCATGTACCTGTCCAAGTGTCTTTTAATTATTGCTACAGTACCTGCTGTTTTAAAATGCATAAATATCACTCCAGCTAAGACCAGAGCTCCGCACTACTTTCCTTCCCCAACACACTGTCACCCCCCCCACCCCCTCCAGACTCTGGACTTCTTACCATCGCTTCAAGTCATCGACGGAGCCAGACACCCAATTCCTTTCTCGTCTCACCCAGTCAAGGATCTTTTGCACAATTGTAGGGGTGGCAAAAACTTCAGCCCAAATACTCTACGACGACTAAAATGCCCCATCTAAACTAGTTTCATCTGTCCACTTTTGCACATACCCTTTCTTTTCCATATACCTGTTGACTTTTCTTACTCTCCATCAACGTCTGCCGTCTAATTTGTTGACATGCCAACATTAAAGTAATATCTGTTGATGTTTTGTTTTTCAGGCTGGAAATCAACACTCAGTTCTGTTACATTTAGCTTTGTTTAGTGTTCTACCTCTTACCTTTGTTGGAATGATGGGCATTGACAAAAAGGTAAATCTCATTCTTTAAAGAAAACCATGATAAATTTTAATGCAGATTAATTCATTTAATCAAATATCTTTCTTTTAACTGGTCTGAAAAAGGGTCCCGACCCAAAACATCATCTGTCCTTTCTCTCTCCACACGAAGAGACAAAGTGCTGGAGTAGCTCAACGGGTCAGGCAGCATCTCAGGAGACCATGGAGAGGCAATGTTTTGAGTCTGGACCCTTCTGCAGACTCTCGACAGATGCTGCCTGACAAGCTGAGTTTCTCTAGCACTTGATGTTTTGCTCAAGATTTCACCATCTGCAGATCCTTGTGTCTCCAAATATCTGTCTTTGTCTATTTAATGGTGACCACATAATTTCTTTATATAAGTTGACATTCAATGAAATCCGGACATTATCCATGTACAAGTGCAGGCTACAGCAGACCAAATGGTTTTGTAACCCTAGCAGTTTTTGGACCTGTACGCACAAACTTTTTTTCACCTGATTTTAGCTTGTGGATTAAACATTCAGCTTCCATTGATTGTTGGGAACCTCAAGCCTAACTATAAGAGCATTTGTGAAACATGTTTGACACCATTCAGTTGTATCAACACTAAGTGATGCTTTTCTTATTTCTGGGATCTGGTTTATCACTGCAATCTTTTTTGTATTCCTCAGTATTTTGGCTTATTACTAATGGCTGATCTTTCAGCTGTCACTTATGGACTATGGTCTGAAAGAGTGGTCAAAGCTTGGTCACTGACAGTATTAATATCTGTCTAGATAAACTCTTGAATTGGTTAGGCATACAGAGCAGGGAAATGGGATTAATAAGGAAGGGAGGCCACTGGTCGATGTGAAAGAGTTGGCGACTATTGGTCTATGATTCTACGAAGTTCTTTCAGATGTGTCAATAATGCAATGTGAACAATTGCAGAATGCCTTTTAAAATTATACAGCCAGACGCAGGCCCTTTGGTCCAACTCGTCCATGCCAACCAAGATGCCCCATGTAAGCTTAGTTTAGTTTTTAGAGATACAGCATGGAAACAGGCCCTTCAATCATCAATCAATCAATCAACCTTTATTGTCATCTTGCAAAGCAACAGTTGTACAGTGCAAAATGAGAAGACGTTTCCCAGGGAATACTGGAGCATCGCACATGAAACTTAAAACATTTCACACATAATAACAGCAATAACATAATAACACATAAGCCGACTAATTCCACGCCAACTATCGATCACACTGGTTCTATGTTATTCTCACTTTTTATTCCACTCCTTACACACGGAGGACAATTTACAGAGACTAGAAACTCGCATGTCTTTGGGATGTGGGAGGAAACTGGAGCACCCGGGAGAAACCTACACAGTCACAGGGAGAATGTGCAAACTCCACACAGACGCCAAGATCATTTGCCCGTGTTTGGACCATATCCCTCTAAACCTTTTCTATCATTGTTCGTGTCCGAGTGTCTTTTAAACGCTGTTATAGTACCTGCCACGACAACTCCTTTGGCAGTTCATTCCATATACCAATCCTTCCGAGTGAAAAAGTTGCCCCTCGGGTTCCTATTAAATCTTACCTTAACTTACCTCTTACCTTTAACATTTCTTGATTATTGTGACAGCAACCAGTATTGTCAGATCTCCAAGAATGGTAGAGCTGCATTTTATAGTAAAATAGAGTATCTTCCTGCTCCCCACAAACATTGCCAAAGGAAATCTGTTCATCATTTAATAAAACTCCAGCACTAGAGTATGTGCTAGTTAGCACTTCCATTCTCCAACATGATTTCTTTGTCACCTGCTGGTTCACGAAAATGCATCCACATGTCAGAACTATGAAAATACCTGAGTGGAGAAGCCTATGTGGATTTCCTATCAGATGAAAGACCGTTGAAAGTTAACTGGTAGCTACAGAAGCTACACACTCGTGGCAATTTACAGAGGCCAATTAACCTACAAACCCACACGTCTTTGGGATATGGGAAGAAACCGGAGCACCCGGAGGAAACCCACAGTCACAGGGAGAAGATGCAAACTCCACACAGACAGCACCCTAGGTCTCGGTCTGTGAGAAGCATCAGTTCTACCCCGACTGTTGAATGTATTGAAGTCATTGTAATTTAATAAAGATTTTATATTAACAACAGTAAATGCAGAAAATAAGCTGCAAGTCAGGCTGCATCTGTGCAAGAAGACATAAAGTGTTCCCAAAAGCATGACCTTTGCAAAAAGACCTACATTTAAGTCTTCAAATTTGGGGTGAAATTAAATTACCAACAATGTTTTAGGTTGAAAACTCTGTCACAACTGGTTTTACAAACAAATGTTATAGTTTTTCAGGGAATAATACCAGAAATAGGGTTGAGGAATTGGAAAATCAGTTGCGATCATAGATCAGTCAAGAAAAACATAAAATTGTACACTTGAGGAAGAAAATAAAAATGTTCCTTAAAATGTAATATTTAAAATGTATTAGGTCCTTAGTATGCAGATAGACAAAATTGATTTAGGTAAGTATTAAAAAGAAAGGAATCTTTCATTTTCAGTTTGGAAATATAGAATACAAATTAATCTGGTTAATATTGAACTTGTATTAAGAGCTTAAGGGCAGAGTTGGAGGAATGTCCATATGTCAGCATATCTCATATAACAGAAATATAATCACAATTAAAAAGAGCAGTGTAGATTCACTGAAAAACTGTCAAGGATAATGCATAGATCTGTAAAAAGTTAGGTTTTCTCATTCGATATTGTTATGGTTGGTTTATTAAGATAAGTGTTAAGCTAAGGAAATATTTCTGATATTTTGTGTGGTGTTAATGGATAATCACTGTTAATAATTAAAGGGATGACAGTGGTTAGAATAATTAACACAAGATCTGTTGGGCTAAATGGCCTTTTTCTGTGTTGTATCTTCCTATGATTCTTATATTATAACTCCAAAAGCACCAAAAACATATTTTTAAATCATAATAGAGAGATACAGCATGGAAAAATGTTCTTTGGCTCCCCCCAACCACTAATTTACACAAATCCAACTTTATTCTCTCCATATTATCATCAATTCCCTATTATTCCACCACTCACTTACCACACAAGGGGCAATTTACAGCAACCAATTAAACTACTAACCCAAGGTACACAAAAAAGCTGGAGAAACTCAGCGGGTGCAGCAGCATCTATGGAGCGAAGGAAATAGGCAACGTTTCGGGCCGAGACCCTTCTTCAGACAAAAGTATATATTTTGCTCTGAGTGCAATAAAATGAAAACTACTAACCCACATGTCTTCAGAAATGTGGGAGGAAATTGCAGCACTGAAAACCACACAGTCACAGGGAGAACGTGCAAAACCCACACAGACAGCACCCAAGATCAGAATTGAACCCGGGTCTCTGCCACTGTGAGGCAGCTACTCCACAAGCTGTGTTCCACTGTGCCACCCTTGTTAGTTGCATTGACATACATATTTGCTTTCCCTCAAATATTTGTGTCCAAAGTTGCAGGCTGCATAAACCTTCTGGGAACGTTTAATAGTTGAACTGTTGAATTATATGTTGAATTATACTTGTAGGGGAATATCATTATAATAATTTCAATTAACAAACTAATCTCAATTTTGCAGTATTCATTATAAAATGCGAGATAGAATTGAAATGTAAAAAACTATTTTAGCAGTTGATGTAATCTAGTTTAAAATAAATTTGAACACATTATTTTTCATTTCCTCCTAGATTTTTGGAAGCAATGTAACAGATGCCACTGTTTCTCAGGGGTTGCTCATTGTGACACACAGTGTGGGACTGGTCAAGCTTTACAGTTTTCAGTGGATCGTTGAGATGGTAAAATAAAAATGTAATGTATAATGGTCAGTGCTGAACCTGGGTGAAAACCCTGCTATTAACGTAGTGTGCAAAATATTTTAATACTTTTTTTGCTTCATATAAGAATGGCAATGTCAAGTGGAAAAGTATATATTTTGCTCTGAGAGCAATAAAATGAAAATGGTGAGTTATCAGTGATTCTAGACTATTGGAAAAATGTAAAAGCTGATGGAAGCAAACACTCCTCCCTTAGATTGCTTTCTCTCCTATTCGTTCATATGTTTTGCAGATTATCAGACAGAGTTTGAAAAAGGATCCCGACCGGAAATGCATATTCTCCAGAGATGCTGCCTGAACCACCGAGTTACGCCAGCACTTTGTGTCTTGTTTAGACTAATTAGCCAGTTGCACTGGATTTGAGTAGCCATTTTGAAGGGCAGTTACAAGTTAGTTGCACTGCTACATTAGTGGCATGCCACAGACATCATAGAGTCAGAGTTATCCTGCACAGAAACAGGCCCTTTGGCCATTCTTGTCCATGCAGACCAAGATGGCATACTGGGCTAGTCCCATTTGGCCCATTGTCCTTTAAATCCTTCCTATTAATATATCTATCCAAATGGCTTTTAAAAGTCGCAATTGTTTGCACTTTTATGACTTCCTTTGGCAGTTCATTACATACACGGACTACGGAGTGAGTTTAGTTTATTGTCACGTGTACTAAAGTACAGTGAAAAGTGTTTATTGCTTGCGAACCAGTCAGTGGAAAGACAATGCATGATTATAATTAAGCCATCACAGTGTATAGATATGTGATAAGTGAATAATGTTTAGTGCAAAATAATGCCAATAAAGTCTAATCAAAGATAGTTTGAGGGTCTCCAATGAGATAGATAGTAGTTCAGGACTGCTCTCCCGTTGTAGTGGAATGGTTCAGTTATCTGTTAACAGTTGGAAAGAAACTCCCTGAATCAGGAGATGCAAGCTTGTTAACTTCAGCCGATCTGTTGGGAGGAAATATAAATAGGAGATGATGCAATTGTTGGGAATCTGGCAGATCGGGTAACATCAGAGGAGAGAGGAAAATGGATTTACCATCAAAGATTGATGATTGGCCAGTTCTGATATAAATCATAAAGCTGGTTATCTGAATTTGTGGTAAAAGTCGATGTCTATAGTCAGGTGATTGAATGCTGTTTCTTGAGCTTATTTTGGGCTTCATTGGAAGAGTGCAGGAGCCAGAGAAAGATGGTGGATGGAGAATTAAAGTGATAGACAAGTGTTAACTTGGGTCATGAGGCCTCGCTGAACAAAGGTGTCCGCAGAGCAGTCTCCCTGTCTGCATTTATTTTTCTCAGTGTGGAGGAGACAGTGTTATGAGCACTGAATGCAATACATTAATGGGCCTGTCCCACTTGGCGATTTGTTAAGCAACTGTCATAGTCATAGCAGGTCGGCGAAAAACTGGCGACAACCGACGTCATCCTGGCGACAACACCTACGTCAGGAGAAGTCATGCTACGCTCATTGGCGTCAAACCCACTGTCGCCGAAAATGTTTCAAATGTTGAAAATTTAGCGGCGACCAGAAAGACACTACGACATTTTGCGCGACTGAGGAGACTACTCCCTGCGACCACTGGCGAACATGTGGCTAAACTAGTTGCCTGTAGTTGCTTAAAAAAATCGCCTAAGTGGTCCAGGCCCATAAGTACAAGAAATACAAATGAAATACGACATCATCTTGAAGGAGATTTATGTCTGCTCTCCTGGTTTGTTTTTTTTAATCCCTAATCAATAAAACAGATTATCTAATCATCATGAAAACTGTAGGAGCTTGTTGAGTGAATATTGAGTGCCATGCTTTCTATGTTATAAAAGAGAACTTCAGAATAACATCAATTTTCATTGATTCTGTTCTTCAGATTTCCATTTCTTTCTTTTCAATCTTAATATATTCTACCACTATCTTAACTGCTTATCATAATTTCTCTATTTTTTTTGCAGATCAATAACTCTCTGGTGTAATTTCTATCAAATTTATAATATTCACAAAATACAGTTATGTTCATAAAGTGATACAGTGTGGAAACAGATCCTCGGGCCCAACTTGCCCACAGCGGCCAACATGTCCCAGCTACACTAGTCCCACCTGCCCGCGTTAGGTCCATATCTCTCCAAATATGTCCTATTCATTTATCTGTCTAACTGTTTCTTAAATGTTGGGATAGTCCCTGCCTCAACTACTTCTTCTGGCAGCTTGTTTCATACACCCACCACCCTTTGTGTGAAAAAGTTACCTCAGATTCCTATCTTTTCTCCTATGTCCTTGATTTCACCTACTCTGGGCAAAAGGCTTTGTGCATCTTCCCGATCTATTCCTCTCATGATTTTATACACGTCAATAAGATCAACCCTCGTCCTCCCACGCTACAAGGAATAGAGTCCCAGCCTATTCAACCTCCCCCTATAGCTCAGACCCTCTAGCCCTGGCAACATCCTTGTAAATCTTCTCTGTATCCTTTCCAGCTTGACACCATCTTTCCTATAATGTGGTACCCAGAACTGAACACAATACTCTAAATGCGGCCTCTTATACAACTGCAACATGACCTGCCAACTTCTGACTGATGAAGCATATTTGTTAAATGCCTTTTTGACCACCCTATCTGTCTGTGACTCCACCTTCAAGGAACCATGCACCTGCACTCCTTAATCCCTCTGCTCTATAACACTCCCCAGAGCCATACCATTCACTGTGTAGGTCCTGCCCATGTTAGACTTCCCAAAATGCAACATTTCTCTGTATTAAATTCCATAAATTTTCTGGCCAATTCTTGGCCAATTGATTAAGATCCTGCTGCAATTTTTCACAACCATCCTCCATCTGCAAAACCATCCACTTTTGTATCATTTGCAAACATGTTAATCTTGCCATGTATGATCTCATCCAAATCATTGATATAGATGACAAACAGTAATGGGCCCACCACTGAACCGTGAGGCACACCACCAGTCACAGCCTCCAGTCCGAGAAGAAGCAACCTTCCACCATCACTCTCTGCTTCCTTCCATGAAGTCAATTTTCTATCCATTCAGCTATCTCTCCTTAGATCCCATGCGATCTAATCTTCAAGAACAGCCTACCATGCGGAACCTTGTTTAGTGCTTTGCTGGAGTCCATATGTACAACATCTACAAATCTGCCCTCATCGACCTTTCAGTCACATCTTCAAAAAACTCAAATTTGTGAGACACGACCTCTCATGTACAAAGTCACACTGACTATCCTTAATTAGCCCTTGTCCGTTTAAATGCCTGTGTATCCTATCCCTCACAATACTCTTTAGTAACTTTCCAACTACAGATGTTAAGCTCACTGGCCTATAGTTCCCAGTAGCCCTTCTTGAATAGAGGCACAACATTTGCCACCCTCCAGTCTTCCGGCACCTCTCCTTTATTTAAAGACGACTTGTAAATTTCAACCAGGGCTCCCGCAATTTCCTCTCTGGCTTCCCACAATGTCCTTGGATATATCTGATCAGGCCTTGGAGATTCATCTACCTTCATACACGATAGTACCTTCAGCACCTCTTTGACTGTAACACTGACTATTCTATTGGATTTTCAGGAATTTTTCGTTTGTATTCATTAAATACATTAAAATATATTAATTAAGTAACATTAAGAAATGTATTAACTCAATCATGCCCAGCTATATTGAAAATCCAAGTTGGGTGATAAAGCTTTTCAAATGGATTTTTAAAGAGTACAATTGCGAAGACAAAATAATTTGTTACATGTTTCTGTCTGTAATACAAATTTCAAGTATGAATACTAATTCCCATGTCTTCAAACAGTTTACAACGAAACACTGTATTCTTGGACAAAACTGTGAATGGAACAACACAACTGGAATTGTAGGTGCAGCTCCATTTGGAATTCCATGTAATATTAAAATCACAGGTATCTTTTCATGAAAAAATAATGTATGTTTACTATCTAAAATTTGGGATGCACAAGTAGTTCACTATTGATATAAACTCAAATACTTACTTTTGCAGATTGCCCACCAGTTCTATTTGAAGTTGCTTGTCTTGAAAGTGCATTGCAAATCGGAGGATATCCCTGGCATTACATCATCACACCTAATAAGCAAAATCAGAAAGGCACCTACCATATTAGCTCTTTAAAGGATAAAACATTGGTAATGTATCACATTTGCAAACTTCTTGTGCAACATGATCTTACACTTTGGTGGTATATACATAACTGGTCTTAACATTTGAAATAAAAAAACTGAGAATGCAGGAATACTCAATGGGTCAGGCAATATCTATTGAGAGAGAAGCAAAGTGAATGGGTCAGGCCATCACCAAATTTACTAATCAAATACATTGTTGCAAAGAACGGAGTAGAAGGAACGCAGGGGATATCAGTGATAGGGTGGTGTCCAGGAAGGAGGAGTGAAAGGCCATCTGAGAGGAGGCGCCGAGGACTACACTTCCTTACACACAGCCTTCTTCAAGGACTCAATTCCATTCTGTTCAAGAAGGAACTGCAGATGCTGGAAAATCGAAGGTACACAAAAATGCTGGAGAAACTCAGCGGGCACAGCAGCATCTATGGAGCGAAGGAAATAAGTAACATTTCGGGCCGAAACCCTTCTTCAGACTGATAGGGGGTGGCGGGGAGAAGGAAGGAAAAAGGAGGAGGAGGAGCCCGAGGGCTGGGGGATGGGAGGAGACAGCCCAAGGGCTGAGGAAGGGAATGAGACAGCAAGGGGTACCAAACAAGCGGACCGAGCAGAGGTGTTCGGCGAGGCGATCGCCCAACCTCCACTTAGTCTCACTGATGTAGATCAGCTGACATCTAGAGCAGCGGATGCAGTAGATGAGGTTGGAGGAGATACAGGTGAACCTCTGTCGCACCTGGAACGACTGCTTGGGTCCTTGAATGGAGTTGAGGGGGGAGGTAAAGGGACAGGTGAGGTGTTGCATTTCTTGCGGTTGCAACGGAAAGTGCCTGGGGAGGGGGTGGTATGGGAGGGAAGGGAAGAATTGACAACGGAGTTGCGGAGGGAGCGGTCTTTGCGGAAGGCAGACATGGGGGGAGATGGGAAGATGTGGCGAGTGGTGGGGTCACGTTGGAGGTGGCGAAAATGATGGAGGATTACAACAAATAATCCTCCGTCATTTTCGTCACCTCCCCGGGCACTTTCCGTTGCAGGTAAATTTCCTTACAGGTAAAGAAGCAATTCACTTGTACCTCTTCCAGTTTATGTATTGAATTCAATCACTGCACTGCATTACAGAATCAAAGGCAAACAGGTAACTGCTTTGCAGAATACCTCGTCTAGTCATCAGGAGCAACTCTAGGCTTCTGGCTGCCTTTAACTTTAATTCTTCATCCCACTCTGAGTCCTGCACTGTATCAGCATAGACCAAACTTGAGCAATAGCATCTCCATTTTCGAACTAAGCACATTATAAACTTCAGGGCAATGAGATCAAAATTTCATTTGACATGCTCTTCCATGTTGTATCAAAACTAGATCGTTGTGATGAAAAGTCATTAACTGGAAATATAATTGCTGACTGACCTACTGAGTATTTATATTCTTTTTTTAGTTCAGATTTAAAGCATCTGCAGTATTTTGCATTCCATAATTCCATATTTTAATTGTTGCACAGGAAGAGGCCACTTGAATTATCAACCCCCAACTGAACAATCCCAACAGCCCCTTTCCCCCTCCTTATTTCCTTGCATCCCTTCAAACTATTCTGTATCACAACCTATCAACTCTTTTTGATTCTTTTGCCACATATTTGCACCAAAATGTAACTTGCAATAACCAGTTAACCAACCAACATGTCTTTGGGATGCGAGAGCCCAGCAATAATGCATGTGGTTACGGGAAGTGTAAGCTCCGTGCAGGCAACATCCGTGGTCAGGTTTGCCCCCAGAACGCTGGAGCTACGAGGCAGCAACACTAACTGCCGCACAACATGCTGCTCCTTCTTCCCGCATCTCTTCCAGACAAATCAACTATGTTTAACAAACCTTTATTCGCCTTCAAACCTCCACTATTTCAGTCATGACCACCATTGTATCACCAACATTAATTTTGTTCTATCTCCCCATCCCCTTCTGCAACTTTCAATACGTTTATTTCCTAATTTTTGTCAAGGTCACTTAATTTTCTCTCCACGGTTAATATCTGACCTGCTGACTATTACCGACACATTTTTAGATTTCCAGTATCTGCAGTTTATTTTTCTTTTGAATTCCTAACATTTACCTTTCAAAATGCCGGTGTGGGCAAGTTGGGCCGAAGGATCTGTTTCCACACTGTATCACTTTATGAACATAACTGTATTTTGTGAATATTATAAATTTGAAAGAAATTACACCAGAGAGTTGTTCAATCCAACTCATCTTCACTTGCAGTTTATTGGAACAATTCGAAATTAATCTTGGTCCCATCTGTTTTCTTTTATATTTATTGGCTTCCAATTTTCATTCTAAAAAAATACAATGGTTGACTTGATCATTCTCGTTTGGAAAGCATTTACACCAGCCCTGACTAAGAACATTTATTTTAATTGTTCTTTCTCATTGGTGGTAATTTTCAATTTATCCTAGTCTATGTTTCCCTCAACTGTGGAGTCGCATGTCCTTATTTTATAAATGAATCTGGCAAATCACTTATAGTCATATGACATATTTCTGTGCGTACACTTAAAAAAAATTCTGAATCTTAGTGAACAATTTTTGCACTGGAATTTTTTAATTTGGGATGCCAAAGACTCCACACAGTTTTCTAATTATGATCTAGCCTATAACCATTTCTTTTCTATATGAAGACACAAGGAACTGGTTTACATTTACTGGTCAAAATGCACCTGGCCTAAAAATTCTGAAGTTCTGTTACGTTGTCTTTTTACTGGTTTAACATTTATTCCATACTGTGTTTGAATCCACACTATTCAATGTCTTTCTGAAATTGTACATTTCCATTCATGCTTTTCTTTCAAATATAAACTGCATGAGATTTCAATTGTCACATGCCAACATATTTATATCAACTGCATTGCCATTTAAGTCTTTTACATTCTGTTTACCAAACTTGCTCATTTTGTTCTGTTGGCACCTTTTTCTCTGGACTTGCTTCAAATTATCTATATGTACCAAGACCTTACTTCCTTACAATGTTATGTACGACAGTGATCGCAACTTCTACTAAAGTGTGGATGGCCATTGGCTCGCTAGGAGCTCATCCGTCCTTTGACAGGTCTTGGTTTTGGTCCTACTGGGGATCCACAGCCACATCCTCATCTGGCAAACCAGGTGGGGAGACTGTTTAATCGCCGACTATTCGACCATGGAGCAGGTAGCACGAGATTACATGGTACCCGTGGCGGAGGGAACTCCCCCCGACCTGACATAAAAGTCTGAAAAATTAACTCAAACTAACCCTGAAGTGTGTCACTTCAAACTGTACCCAGTCCAAACAAAATCATCTTATTCAAGCTTCCTATATTCTCTTTGGTAAACAATTTGCTTTTCTTATTGCAAATATTTACCCATCTTGAATATATTTCAATAACCTTGTGAAACATCTTGTTGAATGTTTTCTGAAGATCATACATCTCATACAATATAACTGCTTAACAATCTCTTCAAAGTAGGCTACAGAAATGCCTTGCATCTCACATTCTTAATGTGTAAAACATCTAGTATGCCACAATACCAAATTCTATGCGAAGCTATAAAAATATTGGGGGCAAAGTATTCCATACTTTGCTAGGATTTTGCAAAGGCTTAACTTTTTGACTCAAATGAAACCCGCAATGACTTGGAATTCCGTAGATTAAATCATTGGTTTTCTTGAACCTCATATCCCTTCTCCAAAACTGGCCAATGTCTACATACTGCTACATTCAGAAGAATAAATGAGAATTGTACTCTGTTTCACATTGTTTCTCTTCTGCTAGCACAGGGATATGACAGTTTATGAGGTTTTGTTGCTAGTTATGTGAATGGGAAATAATAATTGTATACATGAAATGTACAATTACAGAAAGACATTGAACACTGGGAATTCAAATACCGAAATAAAAGAATATAGTGAAAAAATTAGTCAAAAGTTTGTTTTGTCTCTCATTGCAAAGCTGAAAATCTTTTGTGTTCTGACTTACCCTTTTTGATTGAACATAATCCAAGATTTAAGTTGTCAAATGTACTTTTATCCAGTTAGGCAGAGAATGGAATTCAAGAGATGCAATATTCTTCTTTGGAAACTGATTGGATATATTTCCATCCAGATGATTCTGGAAGGATCATGCACATTGGACCGACACAAATTAAGTAAGTTTATATAGTTCATCAGCATGTGAGTTCATTATCAATTTCAATGGAGCAAGTCTCGGATTATCTTTTATAAATAGGTTGTGGAAAATGAGTTGGGGAAGATTTGTAGCAAATAATAGCCTCCTGAAGGATACAATAAAGAGAAACCTAACACAAATTTGAACAATACTAATGTGATTATTTGGAACTAGTTTGGAGATTACAAATAATAATCATGGGATAATTGTGATAAAAGTGAATGTAATTAGATATATCAAGGAGAATTACATTTCCAGATTTCTTAAATAAGCAGACCTAACAGGAATGTAAAATTGTTGGTGATCAACGTATTAGCAGACCCATGCAGTGTTATACCTAGCACCCTTGGAATAGCTACCGTCAGAAGAAGAAACAAATGACAGTTAAATTAAAAATCCGGAAAGACGTGCATTATGATTTTAAGATATTTTATCTTAATCCACCATCTGATGGTTGTCACTGATTTATTAGTAACGTATTATGAATTTTTAAATGTAATCTATATTTGGAAAAATGCTATTGAAGAATATCAAATCGAGATTTTGATGCATTTCTTTTACATTCTAAAGGAGATATGTTCCACAGTATGTTCACCTTTATGTAATACATCATTGATGTGTTAACATTATGTTCCTTAGTATGTTGCAGCTGATTGAAAAATCTGAAGATAAGCAAAGATGGCAGGTTTTACAAGCATTCACAATTTTATCTAAAAGAGAAAGAAAGGTAAATGTTTTCCTCCCACATCTCAAAGACATGCGGGGTTGTCGGCTAACTGGCCTCTGTAAATTGCCCCTAGTTTGTAGGGAATGGAAAGCGGGATAATATAGAACTCGTGTGAATAGGTGATGGATGGTCGGCCTGGACTCAGTGGGCTGAAGGGCCTGTTTGCATGATGTATCACTAGTCAAATTCTTCCATTTTAAGATTGGAAAAGGATGGATGGGAAATTCAAGGAGATGTTGACTTCCCTTCAGATTGCAAGTGCCACCATTTTATTCAGGTTTCCTGTGCCTCTGTATGTCTGTTTGTAGTGCGTATAGGTTTCTTTGTCTCTATACTTAGCCAAACGTCAGGCAATGGGGAAATATATTTTTTTTTATTGTGTTTGTCTTTTCAAGGTGTTATATTGGCAGACTGCTGGTCAGGGTGGGCACATTTATTTTTGTGTATAATATTTTGAGATGCAATATTAATACGCTTGGATTTTTGAAAATAGATATCACTGAATATAGGCTGCGTGGGAATGCTTCGGATTGCACAGACCCTCTTTTAGAGATTTTAAATCTTTATCTGGAAAGTCAAATTAAATCGTTAATCTTTTAGCAGATGCAAGGAAATGAAAGGGTGGGATAAATAATGCAAAAAGGGCATTTTGTGTTCATGTTCACAGTGGTACCCAATGACCAAGCTCCCTTTGATAGATGCTGGTTGGGAAGGCAGGAATTGGGGAACTCCTGGCCAAATCTCTTTTGCAAGTGTAATGCTTGGGGTTTGAGGTAGTGATTGCAGGGAATTTTGCAAACATTTATTAGTTAAGCAATAAAAAAATGTTTAATGAACCAATTAACAATAACTTTATTTAGCAACTGTGATACCAAATTAAGAGACAATAAAATTGATTTAGCTATTCTTGAAGTGTCAGCTATTTTAAATTTCATTTTACTTAATTAATTTCATGTGTCAGAGTAAGAAAGTCATTGTGGCGGCACCTGGTGGTAGGCCACGGGCAGAGCGAACCCTCGGCTCTGGAGGGAGGAGTTAGGTGTCTCGGTGTGGGAGGCGCAGGTCACGGGGTTGACCCTTCGGGGTATTTAAAGTCGGGCAATGCCCGTGCCCATTTGAGGAGTAGGGAGCAGCACTGTAATAATAATAAATACGTTTCGTTCACATAACTTGTGTTCCGACTGATTCTTGGCTGGACTCCTGCGAATCGCCACTATACTAGTGACCCCAACGTCCAGGAGTGTAATCCTGGAGAAAAAAATTCCGGAAAAAAATGCAACCCATCGTTGTCGCCTTCGAGGCCGAACTCAATGCGGTCGCCCTGAAACTGCCTACATTTTGGACCTCGCAGCTGGGGGTATGATTCCGACAGGCCGAGTATCAGTTCCACATCCGCGGCATAACGGTCAACGAGACCAGTTATCATTACGTGGTAAGCACTCTCGACCGGAAACGGTCGATCGGGTCATGCCTTACCTGGATAATCCACCAGTGGTGGGGAAGCATACAGGCCCCAAGGAGCTGCTGCTCTGGATCTTCGGGCCGAGCCGAATGGAGAGAGTGTATCGGGTACTCAACATTGGCAGGCTTGGCGACCGGAAGCCCTCGGCCCTCATCAGCGAGATGCTGACGCTCATGGGCGACCACCAGCCCTGCCTCTGTTCGAATTTACCTTTTTGCAGCAGTTGCCACGCGACATCCGCTGGCAGCTCTGGGGCAGAGCTTCGAAGATCCTCTGAAGCTAGCGGCACGCGCCGACGAGCTGTGGCTGGCCGACCAGCAGGAAGTGGGTGCGCTGGAGATCCTGGACCGGATCGCGCCTGGAGATCCTGGACCTGACCTGGAAGGCACAGCTGCCTAGGACCAAGCCCACCAGAGGGTCCGCAGAGCCGCTGACCAGACAGGCTGCGCAGATGCCGGGAAATCCAGGAAAAAGGATGTGGTGCTTTTACCACCAGCGCTGGGGTTCAGTGGCCTGCCAATGCCGCCAACTATGTTCGTTTCCGGGAAACGCCAGTGCCGGCCACCGAAAGTCACCACGGTGGTTGGCACGATCCATCGCCTGTATGCCTGGGACCGGCGCTCGGGCTCAGGTTCTTGGTGGACCCCGGGGCGGAGCTCAGCATTTTGCCTCCCGTTTGCCCACGCGTGCTGGTAAGTGGGGGCCCCCCCCCTTAACCGCTGCGAATTGCAGTTCCATCCGCACTTATGGCGGCCGCACCAACCCGATCATCTTTGGCGTGTGCCACTTCACCTGGCCATTAGTGATTGCGGACGTGGCCCAGCTGTTGCTGGGCGCAGATTTCTTGCGGGCGCAATCGCTCCTGGTGGACGTGAGAGGGCAACGCCTTGTCCACGCTTCGACGTTTGAGGAGATCTCCTTGCGCCCAACTGCGTCCACCTCGCCAGTCCACAACCCAGTGGCGGCGCTGGAAAATATATATGCTCAGAAACTGGCCAAGTTTCCAGACAGCAGTTCGACTCGGCCAGCCCGAGACATGGTGTCATGCACCATATTCTCACATCGGGCCTACAGCTCCATGCCCGCAGGCCTGCCCCTGACAAGCTCCTGATAGCGAGGGCGAAACTTCGGAAAATGCAGGCTCCAACAGCCCATGGGCCTCCCCGCTGCACATGATGCCGAAGGGCTCCGGGGGCTGGAGGTCTTGTGGTGACTATCGCCGCCTGAACGAGGCAACAACCGCCGACCGTTACCCCATTCCCCACATTCAGGATTTCTCAGCGCATCTGGCCAGGGCTAAACAATTTTCTAAAATTGATTTAGTTCGGGGATATAACCAGATCCCCGTGCGAGTGGAGGATATCCCGAAGACGGCTATTATCACCCCGTTCAGCCTCTTTGAGTTCCTGCGGATGCCCTTTGGCCTCAAGAACGCCGCACAGGCCTTTCAGCGCCTGATGCACACCGTGGGGCGCGGGCTCGATTTCCTCTTCATTTATTTAGATGACATCCCAAGTCGCTCGCGGCAGGAGCACTGCGCCCACTTACGTTTATTGTGCCAGCGCCTTATTGAACACGGCCTGGTGTTTAACCCAGGCAAATGCCAATTAGGCCTCTGGGCCATCGACTTGCAGTGGGACGGCGTCGCCGTGGCTCGGGCGACAATGTTCGTACATCCGCGGGCCGAAACCCCTAGAGCCCTTACCGTGGATGCCTTGGACTCTGTGGTCGGCGGCGTTCTAGAGCAGTCAGTCAACGGCTAATGGCAGCCTCTCGCCTTTTTCAACCACCAACTGAACCCTGCGGAACAGCGCTACAATGCTTTTGACCGGGAGTTGCTCGCCTTGCCCCTTGCGCTGCGGCATTTCGGTATATCCTGGAGGGCCAGGATTTCGTAGCCTTCAAGGACCATAAGCCCTTCACCTTCGCATTTGCTAAGGTCTCAGATCCTTGGTCCGCACGTCAGCAGCGCCAGCTAACGTCTATTTCAGAGTTTACAACAGAAGTCCAACATATCGCCGGTAAATCTAACCTGGTTGCGGACGCCTTGTCCCGCCAGGCGATCGCAGCCGTTCTCAACCCGGCGTCCGGAATAGAGAAGTCAAGTCAAGTTTATTCGTCACATACACATACGAGATGTGCAGTGCAAATGAAAAGTGGCAATGTGTTTTCGGATTGTGCAAAAAAACAGAATGGAACAGAATCACATATTCACATATTTACATATTTGTGGGAGGGAAAAAAAGAAAAAACAGCAATTTTAAAAAGACGCCACACACCAGTAAATTGGTACAGTAAAGTTAGTTCCTGGTGAGTTAGGACTTTACAGTCATAATGGCCTCTGGGAAGAAACTCCTTCTCATCCTCTCTGTTTTCACAGCATGGCCACGGAGGCGTTTGCCTGACCGTAACAGCTGGAACAGTCCGTTCCTGGGGTGGAAGGGGTCTCCCATGATCTTATTGGCTCGGGAGTTGCACCTTCTGATGTATGATTGCTGCAGAGGGGCGAGTGTAGTTCCCATAGTGTGTTCGGTCGAACGCACTACTCTCTGCAGAGCCTTGTCCTGGGCAGAGCTGTTCCCAAACCAAATTGTAATGTTTCCGGACAAGATGCTTTCCACAGGCACTGAGTAGAAGCAATGGAGGATCCTCAGAGACACTCTGAATTTCCTCAATTGCCTGAGGTGGTAAAGGCGCTGCCTTGCCTTACTCACCAGTGCTGCAGCGTGTGATGTCCATGTCAGATCCTCTGAGATGTGGACTCCCAGGTATTTAAAGCAGCTCACCCTATCCACAGTATCCCCATTTATCTTCAATGGTGTGTACGTCCTCGGATGTTGTGCCCTCCTAAAGTCCACGATCAGCTCCTTAGTTTTTTTGACATTCAAGTGGAGGCTGTTGTCCTGACACCAGAGTGCTAGATCAGCCACCTCCTCCGGTAGGCCTTCTCATCGTTATCGGAGATCAGGCCCACCACCACAGTGTCATCAGCAAACTTGATTATAGAGTTGGAGCTGAACCTAGCCACACAGTGTACAGGGGTATAGTAGGGGGCTGAGGACGCAACCCTGGGGGGATCCTGTGCTCAGGGTGAGGGACTTCGATATATTTCCTCCCATCTTGACTATCTGGGGCCAGGTGGAGAGAAAGTCCAGGACCCAGGTACACAGGGGGGTGTTGAGCCTCACTTCCAGCAGCTTCTCAGCCAGTCTGGTGGGGATTATCATGTTGAAGGCTGAACAGCATCCTCACATAGCCCCCCTTCTGGCTGTCAAGGTGAGAGAGAGCAGCGTGCAGAACCTGGGAGACCGCATCATCCGTGGATCTGTTCAGACGGTATGCAAATTGTAGCGGGTCCATGTTGCGAGGGAGGAAGGCGCAGATGTGTTTCTTGACTAGCCTCTCAAAGCATTTCATGACTACCTAGGTGAGAGCCACCGGATGGTGGTCCTTCAGACAAACTGGGGAGGCATTTTTGAAGCAGGCAGGGACCACGGACTTGGCTGCAGCGCAGCTGGTGGACGAAGAGATGCCGCTGTACCGCACCGCGATCTCGGGTTTGGTTCTGGAGGATGTGCCGTTGGATCCCTCAGGTGGTTCCATCCTGTGCGACGTGTCCATGGGCCAGCCGCGGCCTGTTGTTCCGGCAGCCTGGCGCATCGCGTGTTCAATGTCATCCACGGGCTGGCCCACCCGTCTATCCGGGCCACGGTTGCTATGGTGGCCGCGAGGTTTATATGGCACAGGCTGTGGAAGCAATTTGGCCGCTGGGCCCGAGAGTGCATTCCGTGCCAGACATCGAACGTACATCGACACGTTCGGGCGACATGGATTTTGCAGTGCCACGCCGGCGGTTTGACTATGTGCACATGGACATCGTGGGGTTGCTGCCTTCCAGCCTGAAATCCCAACTGGTGGTGGACCATTTACGCGGTGGCCGGAGACCATCCCACTAATGGACACTTCCGCCCGGTCGTGCGCTTGTGCCCTCGTGGCTAATTGGGTTGCCCGCTTCGGGGTTCCTCTGGACATCACATCAGCCTGGGGTGCCCAGTTCACTTCTGAGCTGTGGTCCGCAATGGCCCGCCTGCTGCGGATGCAGCTCCACCATTCGACAACGTACCATCCCCAGTCGAATGTGTTGGTGGAGCGGTTCCACTGCCATCTGAAGGACACCCTGAAGACTCGCCTCACGGGCCATGAGTGGATGGACGAGTTGCCATGGGTCCTGTTGGGGATTCGGATTGCCCCCAAGGAGGATATGTCATCATCCTCGGTGGAACTAGTGTATGGCGCTCCGCGCACCGTCCCCGGAGAGTTTGTCCCGGTCGCTTATGGGTCCCGGGAACCGCCGTCATCGGTGTTGGTGTACTTGCAGGAGAGGGTTGGCACTCTGGCTCCCGTCACGACGTCTCGTCATGGGGTGGCCCCACCCTATGTTCCACCAGCGCTGGTGGACTGTCCGTACGTCTTTCTGCGCCGACGCCCACAGGTCGCCCTTGCAGCGCTCTTATGAAGATCCCTTTCGGGTGCTGCGGCACAGGCATACAACATTCGTCTTGGACATGGGAGGCCGTCAAGAAACTATCCGTGGCTCGTTTAAAGCCGGCCGATTTGGACCTAAGCGAGCCAGTACACGTGGCTCAACCTCCCCGTCGCGGGCTCCCGCCGTCCCGAATCCCGTTGAATTATTCCAGATTGGGCAAGTCCCCTGTGCGCGGGGGGGGGGTACTGTGGCGGCACGAGGCGCAGGTCACGGGGTCAACCCTCAGGAGTATTTTAGATCGGGCAATGCCCGTGCCCATTTGAGGAGTAGGGAGCAGCACTGTAATAATAATAAATACATTTCGTTCACACAACTTTGTGTTCCGACTGATTCTTGGCCGGACTCCTACGAGCCTCCGATATATCATAATGTTTTTTTATTATGGACCACTTATCCTTCCTTATAACAAACCCGTACTTCAGATGAATCCAAATTGGAATAATGGGCATTTGTCTGGAATACATGGAAACTCGAATCTGCACAATTTTACACCCAATGTCAAAAAGGGAATAAGGCAGTACTAATCCATCTCAGACTGCACAAGAATTGCAATCTGAATAACAATCTAGTTATGCAATTCCTTTCCCATAGCCAACAATAGCCAAGCCAATAAAGCCAGGCAAGATGTTTTGGTTCCTAAATTTCCTAAATTCATGTTGTCAGTCGTGTGTGCAAGCCATGACAGTAATTCAAAAGCACGATTGTACACTTAGGAAGCATCATGCAATCAAACTCTACACCAGTTATACAAAAGTAGTTTACATTTTGATGGCCTGATGTTTTACCAGAGGGTTCAATGCTGTTGAAATAAATATCTGACTAAAGTTGGTAAAATTTTGGAAATAAAACAAAAAGTATTCTAAAATTGGTTTCAAGTCATTTAGGTTTTTTATTTTCACTATACTGAGGTACAGCGAAAAGGTTTGTTTTGCATGCTATCCAGTCAGATCAGATAATACTAATCATAAATACAATCGTCAAACTCAGTACAATAGGTAGAGCAAGGGGGAAGATACAGAGTGCAGAATATAATTCTCAGCATTTTATCACATCAATTCCATAGACAAAGTCCAATGTTCGCAATGGGGTAGACATGAATTGGAATGTACCCTAGCTTTTGGAAGGACCATTCAGAAGCCTGATAACAGAAAGGAAGATTTTCCTGGTCTGGCAATATGTGCTTTCAACCTTCTGTACCTTCTGCGCAATTGGAACAGGGAGAAGAAGAAATCACCGGGGTGGGACAAGACTTTGATTATGTTGACTGCTTTTCCGAGGCAGCATGAAGTGTAGATGGAGTCAATAGTGGGAAGTCTGGTCTGTGTGATGGATTAAGCTACATCTGTTTGTATGGCAAGGTGCTTTGGAACGATAAGATTGATGCATTTAAAAAAAAAATGTCTCTCTCTCTCTCTAACTTTTCTTGCTTTCCAGGTGGAGAACTCGGTAACAGTGACAGCCTATGGTCGGGTTGTGAAAAGACAGTGCTCTCAATTAGATGATGATCAGTACGAGGTAATTGTAGAATTGGAATACATTACCCCACTGGAAATATTTTACCTACCCTTGCTGAGCAGTTCTTCAAACTATTTGTTAATGTGGAGGAGAATTTGTATTTGAATCTGACTTGGTCACCTGCCAGGCATTTCAATGGAATAGTTTACACGTTATTCCAAATATCAACCATTCTTCCCTCAGGCCCACTTCCACATGAAAGTGACCTCTGCTTTATTTATTCATGTGAAATTGATTCTTTCTTGAATCAAATTACCACAACCTAGATATTTTTCACTTTTCTGTTCCATGGGCATTGATGGGGATCTGCAAATAGATTGCAGTGGAACAAGTTAATTAGTTTAAGAGTTTAGAGAAAAAGAAAGAATAACATTTAATAATGACTTTCTTTTACCTTACTCGCCAAAATTCAAGTCAGATTCCAACTCTGAAGAAAATCCAAGATATAAAGAGTTTTTATATTCTTCTGGCTAGTGTGTGAGATGAATGAAATTGAGTAATATTACTTGAACCTAAATGGGAATTCTGCACTATAAACATATTAAATATGTCAGATAAATATCAATTAAAACAGAATCATCATTTGTTTGCGAAACACACAGTCAAACTGATCAATGTTTAAACATTTGTCTCCAATGGCACTCTGGCTTTGTCTGAAATTGAACACCATTATGGATATGGATTTATGTCATTCATGATAGTGTCTCTTTGTCTACCTCTCACTCATATAGTATTTGGAAATACAAGCATATGGCAATGCAATCCCTCTGAAGGCACGTTGAGAAACATCATTCTAATATTTATTACAATTCTACTATTGTATTCAAGATGAAAACATCTTGTTAGCAGTATGCATGTTCTGACTCTTACTTAAAAACAACTAAATACGTTATTGGAGGCAAATAGTGTGATGCTCAGAGATCAGCTCTCCCTGTGGAGTGAATCTGCACTCAAGATTCTCAGGCAGAATGTCTGCAGATGTGAATCCAGTGTAAGGATTGATGTATCTATTACACCCAAGACGCACTTCTTTCTGAAAATGATAAATTAATTAAATAAATTAAATAATCGGGGAAGAGAATTGTAGTTGGTGCAAGAAATGCGATTGCCAAGCATTATATTCAACATTCCACATGTTCTACAATGAGTCCAACTGTTCTACATGGTCCACCAATTCTGAAAATAGATTTTTTACATCTACGTTAAGTGTACATTTTGTTAAAAATATATCTCCTGTTGAGGGGCTCCATCAGACTCTCATGACCTCAGTGGCCACACTCTCTGTCCAAGGTGCCGTATTCTGACCTCTACATAACTTAACCTCCTGCCAATGCACCTGACCCACAATTACTGCACCATGACCCCTGTGCTCCTCTTCCAGGCATCTATCCTCCATGGTTGGCCCTGTTTACTTGACAATGACAGAGGAATGGTCTTATTGCACATAACACCTTCCCATCTCACAGAGTTCTGTAATAGCAGGTCTGCGTACAAAACATGCATTGGAATAATATAATTTCATGTTTAACCTATCTTCTTAATACAGTTCCTGGGCCTACATACCTTTTCAGAAGCCAATACAAAGGTGATGTTTAGTTACTTCCATTGGAGGAACCAGCAAATTACAAAAATAAATCTCACATAACTTTGGATGCAAAGATATCATTTTGCCTTTGGGGGATAGCAACACGTTGGAAAAGGCTTTACTTATCTAAAATATCCAAAATGCAGCAAAACCGGCATGTTGGCATTCACATGTTGCTGATTGCCCTTGAAATGCTGTTTAATTTATATTTCTAAATTGCACTTCAAATCTTAGTCTTTGCATGAGGTTAAATTGAATGAAATATTTACGTGCTCAACAACCATGTACAGCAGGTGTCGGCAACCTTGTTCTGCATAGGGGCCGGGTGGCATGTCTGTGAGCGGATGGCGGGCCACATCCACCACGTGTACACACGTGCATCAAATCACGTGTTCACATAGATCCCGCCCCTTCGAGAATGCCACCCGGAGCACTGGCCCCTAGTTACGGGCATTCACGAACACGGCGTACCTATGGACCATTGCCTTGCTTCTGTCCTGAAGGCGGTGATTCAAAATACTCGCACTCACTCGTCCCCGGTCTATTGACAGCCCGACAGTGAAGCCCAGACACAGAAGGTGCGCGGTCGTGCCAGCGGCATTGCGCAAGATGTGGTACAGCCAGAGCTCGCGCTTGGCGGCTCCGCAATCGCAGGCCTCCTTGCGTCACCGCGCCTGGACCCCTCGGGTCTGGGAGGTACCGGAGATGAAGGAAGTCTGCGGGCCAGATGACTACGGGAAAAAAATACGCCTGCGGGCCGGATGATTTTGGGTTACGGGACGCATTCGGCCCGGGGGCCGTCGGTTGCCGA